>NC_057798.1:721123768-721422557 GCF_018294505.1 Triticum aestivum | reverse complement strand
GATGCATCAATTTCATTCTTTCCCAAGATTGGGCAACATGCTCATGATCAAGTTGTTTAAAATTCATAATATCGTTCCTAAGAGTGATGATCTTAGCGGGAGGAAAATACTTAGAGATAAAAGAATCTTTGCACTTGTTCCAAGAATCAATACTATTTTTAGGCAAAGACGAAAACCAAACTTTGGCACGATCTCTAAGTGAAAACGGAAATAACTTCAATTTGATAATATTGTTATCCATATCTTTCTTCTTTTGCATATCACACAAATCAACAAAATTGTTTAGATGAGTAGCGGCATCTTCACTAGGAAGGCCGGCAAATTGATCTTTCATAACGAGATTCAGCAAAGCAGCATTGATTTCACAAGACTCGACATCATTAAGAGGAGCAATCGGAGTACTAAGGCAATCATTATTATTGGTATTCGAGAAATCACACAATTTGGTATTATCTTGCGCCATGGCAACAAGTAATCCAACACACAAGCAAGCAAAGAAACGGCAACTGAAAAGAGAGAAGAGATTGGGAAAGAGAGGGCGAATAAAACGGCAAGGGTGAAGTGGGGGAGAGGAAAACGAGAGGCAAATAATGTAAATGCGAGGGAGATGGGTTTGTGATGGGTACTTGGTATGTCTTGACTTGAGCGAAGACCTCCCCGGCAACGGTGCCAGAAATCCTTCTTGCTACATCTTGAGCTAGCGTTGGTTTTCCCCGAAGAGGAGAGGGTGATGCAGCAAGTGTAGCGTAAGTATTTCCCTCAGTTTTGAGAACCAAGGTATCAATCCAGTAGGAGGCTCCTCAAAAGTCCCACGCACCTACACAAACAAACTGAGAACTCGCAACCAACGCAATAAAGGGGTTGTCAATCCCTTCACGGCCACTTACGAAAGTGAGATCTGATAGAGATAGTATGATAAGATAAATATATTTTTGGTATTTTATAATATATATGCAAAAAATAAAAATGCAAATAAAGTAGATTGAAAGCAAATATGATAAGAGATAGACCCGGGGGACATAGGTTTCACTAGAGGCTTCTCTCGAGATAGCACAAGTATTACGGTGGGTGAACAAATTACTGTCGAGCAATTGATAGAAAAGCGCATAGTTATGAGATTATCTAGGCATGATCATGTATATATGCATCACGTTCATAACAAGTAGACCGACTCCTGCCTGCATCTACTACTATTACTCCACACATCGACCGACTCCTGCCTGCATCTAGAGTATTAAGTTCATAAGAACAGAGCAACGCATTAAGCAAGATGACATGATGTAGAGGGATAAACTCATGTAATATGATATAAACCCCATCTTGTTATACTCGATGGCAACAATACAATACGTGTCTTGCAACCCTTTCTGTCACTGGGTAAGAACACTACAAGATTGAACCCAAAGCTAAGCACTTCTCCCATGGCAAGAAAGATCAATCTAGTAGGCCAAACCAAACTGATAATTCGAAGAGACTTGCAAAGATAACTCAATCATACATAAAAGAATTCAGAGAAGATTCAATTATTATCCATAGATAAATCTAATCATAAACCCACAATTCATCGGATCTCGACGAACACACCGCAAAAAGAGATTACATCGAATAGATCTCCACAAGAGAGGGGGAGAACATTGTATTGAGATCCAAAAAGAGAGAAGAAGCCATCTAGCTAATAACTATGGACTGTAGGTCTGTGGTAAACTACCCACAACTCATCGGAGGGGCAAGGATGTTGATGTAGAGGCCCTCCATGGTCGATTCCCCCTCCGGCAGAGTGCCGGCGAAGGCTCCAAGATGGGATCTCGCGGATACAGAAGGTTACGGTGGTGGAAATTCTGTTTCGTGGTGCTCCTGGATGTTTTTGGGGTCCGTAGGTATATATAGGAGGAAGAAGTACGTCAGTGGACGCCCGAGGGGCCCACGAGACAAGGGGGCGTCCCCTTATAGGGGGGGCGTAGCCCCCTATCTCGTGGGGTCCTCGGGAGCTTCTTGACTTGCACTCCAAGCTCTCCGGATCACGTTTGTTCCAAAAATCACACTCCCGAAGGTTTCATTCCGTTTGGACTCTGTTTGATATTCCTTTTCTTCGAAATACTGAAATAGGCAAAAAAAAACAGCAATACGGGCTGGGCCTCCGGTTAGTAGGTTAGTGCCAAAATATGATATAAAAGTGTAAAGTAAAGCCCATAAACATCCAAAAGGGGTAATATAATAGCATGGAACAATCAAAAATTATAGATACGTTGGAGATGTATCAAAGACATTGGTGGTAAGCAGTATGACGATCACCGCCCACAACTCTTGGTGTTCTACTCGTGCATATCATCTACGCATAGACCTGCCTCTGATACCACTGTTAGGAAACGTAGCATGCAATTTCAAAAAAAAATCCTACGCTCACGCAAGATCTATCTAGGAGATGCATAGCAACAAGAGAGGGGGAGAGTGTGTCCATGTACCCTCGTAGACTAAAAGCAGAAGCATTTTCTTAACGTGGTTAATGTAGTCGAACGTCTTCTCGTTCCGACCGATCGAGTACCGAATGTACGGCACCTCCGAGTTCTGCACACGTTAAGCATGATGACGTCCCTCGAGCTCTTGATCCAGCAGAGGGTCGAAGGAGTAGATGAGTTCCATCAGCACGATGGCGTGGTGATGGTGATGGTGATGTGATCCGCGCAGGGCTTCGCCCTAAGCACCGCGAGAATATGACCGGAGGCGTAAACTTTGGAGGGGGGCACCGCACACGGCTTGGAGCAATTGGTGTGTGTTCTAGGGGCGCCCCCATATATAAAGGCGGAGGGAGAGGAGGCCGGCCCTAGGCACACCCCAAGTGGGTGGTGTCCCACTTGGGCTCCTAGTAGGATTCCCCCCCCCCTTCCTTTTACCGGAGGGGGTAAGGGGGAAGGAGAGAGAGTAGGAGAAGGAAATGGGGGCGCCGCCCCCTTCCCTAGTCCAATTCGGCTTCCTCCCTTGTGGGAGGCGCGCCAACCCCTTTTGGGCTGGTTAGCCTCCCTCCTATGGCCCATATGGCCAATATCTTTCCCCGGGGGGTTCCGGTAACCCCTCCCGTACTCCGGCATGTACCCGATTCATTCCAGAACACCTCTAGTGTACGAATACCACCTTCCAATATATCAATATTTACCTCTCGACCATTTCGAGACTCCTCATCATGTCTGTGATCTAATCTAGGACTCCGAACAACATTCGGTCACCAAAATACATAACTCATATAATACATGTCGTCATCGAATGTTAAGCGTGCGGACCCTATGGGTTCGAGAACTATGTAGACATGACTGAGACACCTCTCCGATTAATAACCAATAGCGGAACCTGGATGCTCATATTGGTTCCCACATATTCTACGAAGATCTTTATCGGTCGAACCGCTATGTCAACATACGTTATTCCCTTTGACATCGGTATGTTACTTGCCCAAGATTCGATTGTCGGTATCTTCAAACCTAGTTCAATCTCATTACTGGCAAGTCTCTTTACTCGTTTTGTAATGCATCATCTCGCAGCTAACTCTTGCTTGCAAGGCTTCATATGATGTGCATTACCGAGAGGGCCCAGAGATACCTCTCTGATACTCGGAGCGACAAATCCTAATCTCAATCTATGACAAACCAACAAACACCTTTGGAGACACATGTAGAGCATATTTATAATCACCCAATTGCGTTGTGACGTTTGATAGCACTCGAGGCATTCCTCCGGTGTCCGGGGGTTGCATAATCTCATAGTCGGAGGAATATGTATTTGACATGAAGAAAGCAGTAGCAATAAAACTGAACTATCATTATGCTAAGCTAACGGATGGGTCTTGTCCATCACATCAGTCTCCTAATGATGTGATCCTGTTCATCAAATGACAATACATGTCCATGGCTAGAAAACTTAACCATCTTTGATCAACGAGCTAGTCTAGTAGAGGCATACTAGGGACATGGTGTTTTGTCTATGTATTCACACGTGTATCAAGTTTCTGGTTAATACAAGTCTAGCATGAATAATAAACATTTATCATGAATAAGTAAATATAAACTAACAACTTCATTATTTCCTCTAGGGCATATTTCCTTCAGTGTTGTCATCATCACTTTTCCACAATCCTAGCAGCTACATGTGGTTGGATAGAAATAGTCACCACCACTACACAACCATACCCTTTGCGTCAAATCGTCGTCTATAAATTGTATCTCGCTGCCAAAGTTAAACTAGATGGAGCAAGAGCTGCCAAAACTCACAGAAGAGCCGAATATTATAGCAGCTTCAGATCATCTACAGCCGGATGCTCCAAACTGGCTCAAACGCCTGGGCGGCCCGCCCAGTCACTGACTGGTCCCAAAAAATTGACCCAGATGGACGCGTCAAATCGGCCTCAAACGCCTGGGTTGTCCGGCACCCCTCATATCCAGCCCAAATATAGAGAGGATTTGGGCTGGATATGGGGCGGCCCAGACGTGCTTGACGCGTCCGCCACGTCGGAGCTGACAGGCCCGGCCCAACACCGACCCCATGGCTGCCCCACAAAAAAACCCATCCGGCTCCTCGCTCGGAACCCTAGCTCACTCACTCCCCTCCATCGCTCTGTCCTCTCCTCTCCCCTCTCCAATTCCGATTCACCTGGCGCAATATCCAGCTCCGGCAGTGACTCCGGCTCCGACCTCGACGTCGACAAGGAGCTGGCCCTCCGCATTGCCTTAGAGCGGTCGAAGATGGACACCGAGGATAGCTCTGGATCTGCAGAGTCGCCGCAGCTCCCGCGCCGGCACAACGCGGACGCCGGAGTTGGACCGTCCCGGCCCGCGCTGAGCTCCAGTAGCACCGCCCCCTTCCCTCGCCGGCCGCTCCTTCGTGCAGGCAGCGATGGGTGCTAATCCCTGCGCCGCCGACCCGCACACGCACTCCGGAATCGAAGGCGTGCGCCACCCGCCGCGAGAAGCAACGGGCAAGGGAGAGGGAAGCGGCAGAGCGGGCCCTGGTGCGTCGCCCTAGGATGCCGGGGGAGCCCAACGAGGAGGAGCGGCTCCTCGCCGAGGTCTACCATCGGTCGCTCACGACGGCAAAGACGGATGCTCACCGCCTCCGGAGGAAGAACGCAACGGCCCTCCGGCTAGCCATAGAGCAGTCGGAGCGGGAGGCGAAGGAGGCAGCGGCGGAGGCGACTCGGGTCGCCAAGCTGAAGCGGCAGCAGGATAAGGCCGTCCGCTGGATGAAGGGGCCGGTAGTCCTGTCCTCTTCCGACTCCGACTCCGACGACAGCTCCACCTCCTCCGACGACCAAGATCCTCAACCAGCCGGGGACACCTACAGCTACGCCGGTGACCGAAAAGGGAAAGGCCCGGCGAGGAAGTGGTAAGAAACTCCCTCTTATGTTTAATTATCATTTGTAGTAGTTGAACTTGTCCGGCGATGAACCCGGTGATCTTTTGGATAACGTAAAGTGGGTTTGTGCATTTCATTGTCCGTTTGATATTGATTTCTTTGTCCGTTGTTTGATCATGTAGAGTAGTTTATCATATTGCATGCATAGTATGAATAAAGGATGTTGGATATAAGATACGCGGATGTAGACAGAGAAATATGACGAGCGCCCGGTCGGGCATTTGAGACTTGAGAGGTATCGTACATCACCGTCATCGGTCTTCACCGTCATGCGACGGTGACAACCGCGCCAAGAAGCGCCATGCCGTACATCACCGTCCCACTACACTGCGGCTAGACCTCTTTTCTACGGGCTGCTTTCATACAAACAGATTTTTCTACATGAAGTCAGATCCCATAAATTATCACTTTACAACTAGTATGATGACCGGACGGTGAGGCTGCATGCAAGAGACCGTGAGAGGCAGGTGGGGGTATCGATGGACCTACACACATGCGCGCAGGCGCAGTTGACTTGAAGTCTGAAAGGGATGGCCAGATTATGTTAGGCTGGTTATAGTGGGAGTAACATAAGTACTCCCTCTGTCCGAAAAAAGTTGTCCCAAGCTTGTGCCTCAAATAGATGTATCTAGCACTAATTTGATGCTAGATACATCCATTTGAGGGACAAGCTTTTTCGGACGGAGGGAGTAGTAATATAGATGTCACATAAACAAAAATGTTGATGTGACAAGTAGTTAATGAGGGGAGAGACAAATAGAGTAACCTAATATGTTACCATCAAATAACGTTTTTCAATGCAAAATGAGTCTATAAGACAATAAATAAACATGTGTATGTTACTACATATATGACACTTTTCATTATAAGGCTAGTAACATAGAGTAGTAACGTATGCTTCCCACTATGACCAGTCTTAGGTTATCTACCGTTCGAGGATGGGGATTGGACGGGTCAAAATGTCAACTGATGCCAAACCGAGCAACTGGTATACTCTTTCATATTCAACGAACGAAACGGTGGTCAAGGCCAAGGTTGACATTTTCTGCTCTCCTCCCCTAGAGGTGGAGGAAGTTCAACGAAGTGGAACCATTGAGCTGAGCTGAGCCGACCATGCCATTTTTTTCCCTTCCCGGAAGAAACTACTGTGCTTCCCTGGTCAGATCTGTTTGAAGAAACTAGTAGTCGTACACCCGCTGGTGCAGAGTCGACGCCAAACTACGGTCAAACTAGCTAACCAATTGATTGCTATCATCGCGGGCTCACGGCAAATAGACCTAGTCCACCTCCGAAGCTGACCCTCAAACTGTTCGCATATGCTCGGACAGAGCGATCCGGATAAGTTGTGCCACCCAACACGATCCTGTATCGACCAAGCGGTCTGGGCCACGTTTTTCCGGTAAACTGAAACCAAACATGGGGTTTTACGAAAGTTCGGACAGCAGACACGTAGGACTCCGATATCTCCGACCCACCCCAAAGGCAAGTGGAGCCCGCGCTTTTGCAGCTGCCCGCCATGTTTCCGCGGCAAAATCCACAATCCCTTCTTCCATCCCGCTGCTCTCCACCCAACTCCCGCCCTGTTCTCCCACTCTCTTCTTCCCTTCCGTCACTGCCGCCGCCGCATGGAATCGGAGAAGAGCCTGACGGAGATGGAGGATGTGGTGGGGGTGCTGGAGGATCTGACCATCGCGATCGCCCGGAAGATCAACTCGGCGACGCGGCAAAAGCGCCGCGTCAAAGTGAAAGCCGCAAAGGAGGAGACCCTCAAGAAGCGGGCCACCGGAGGAGGGTGTGCGGGCGGCGTGCTGGTCGTGGACGAGGTGGAGGTCGTGGGCGTGATGCACAGATGGTGTCGCCCATCGTACAGAGCAGCCATAGCCGAAGCATTACAAGGCTCTATACTTCTACGACGCGAAGCAGCTGGGTAGGCAGTCCCGACAGGCGTCACCGTGCCATTCATCGTCAACGTCAATGTAGCGCCGTGCTCTTCTCTGAGTGTTCTTTGTCGCAGCTTGTCCGGACGCGGACGGCGGGCGGGGAGCAAATGGGTGCCGGGGTTGTTTGCTTTTATGCCTAAGGTGGGGGAGCCGACCTACGACGAAGACCGGGAGATGATGGACGTCAATGACAACAGAGGCGAAGGAGTAGGTGCCTATGAGAACAGACATGTGTAATTTTAAATTATCCTTTACTAACGAACATATACGTGATAGCATTGAATGATGTCTTTGAAATCAGAGTTTGCGGACGGGTCATTTGTCCGCGGACAGATGCCGATGGAAATTTTACGGGTCAGCCTTGGAGATGCTTTTATACTACTACTCCGATACACGGAAATCTCAGGATTTGTTACATTATCAGATTATTAATTTTTTTGCGAATGTCATTATCTGGAAGTTGAACAATCTGTTGGAGGTTGACGGAAGAACGTGAAGAATCCACGCAGCTCGGGCGCCGTGTATATGCGACGAAGACACACGAATTCCAATGACTTTGTTAATTTCAACATCACTGGTTCGCCTTGTCTGATACGTTCTCACAGGTCGGTTTGCTGTCACGGACCGGGGGAGTCTGAACGAGTCCTGTGTACGTGGTACAACCAGTAACTGTCTTCCGCCAACATTCAAGGATTGGAGCGAAGCTAGAAACTACAAGAGGTTCCGTTGACTAACTCAGTGATCTCCTGAAAAGATCACTAATAAGGTTTTACTGTCACCTTACAATTCTATCGAACCCATGTATTTGTAACAGATTTTCTTTTTTTTGCAAGGGATATTGTGACAGTTTCTTTACTGGTAATCGACGGGGGAAGCCCGTTGTTTTCCCTCCTCATTTTCTCATTGTGCTTTCGAAATCACGTGAATCAAATAAGATGCCTATGGGTATACTTTTCTTTTCTTTTCTTCAGATTTTCTTATCGAGGTGCAGAATTGTAAGGTGACGGTAAAACCTTATTGTTATTTTCTCAGGAGATTACTGAGTGATATTGATGGAAAAAAACAACAACATGCTCCTGTAGCCGGTCCACCGAAAGCACTTTTCACCCTTAATTTTGTTTCCCACCCTCAAGCAAACAGTGAGATTTAGAAAACTCGACTTTTTTATTTATTTGTGGAAAAAAGAGAGCATCCCGTACGGTTTCAAGTAACTATATAATGTCTTTCTTACAAGGAAAATGATTGATACCAACCAGCTGAAAAACAATTTGGCGCCGGTCGTCTCCTTCAGTTGCCACGCGTCCGCTTCGCTTACCGCAACCTTATCTCTTTCTTCTTGCCTCTTCTTCCCCGCTGGCATGCACAACCTCCTCTTGCTCCAACCGCGATTTGTGGCTCCCATCACCGGTCATCTTCCCTGATGTATGCTCCCTCACCCGGATTCGTGAGTCAGATTCACGGCCTCTATTGCCGGCCATCTCCCTCACCATGAGCACCCGCCCCGCCAATGTTGCAGGTGTGTCACTTGCCGCCAGACCAAATCCACAAGCTACATCCTCTCTCTCTCTCTCTCTCTCTCTCTCTCTCTCCACATGATTTTTCCTACCGACGGATTTCTTCTTCTTCTAAAAAAGCCAAATATGCTTTTTCCAACAAGTGTCTTGTTGCAATGACAATTATGTCATCGAGCAGGCGCGATGAGATTTTCTACAACAAGATATCTGTTACAAAGGTTTCTACAACATGAATTCTGTTGTAAAGGATTCTGCAACATTAACTGTGTTGCAACCGTGAAGGGCGCCGCTTGACCGCATCAGATCTGACAGCTCGCGACCTGACCGATCTTTTCGGAATATCAATCTGCCGACGCATGGCACGCCCCTTCATACCTCTCCTGCACTAGAAGGGGTAAAACAGAATAGTACACGCATATCATCCCAGTCCGGTGCCAGGCCAACCTCTCTCGGAGGGAAGGCCTTATTCGTCTCGGAGGGGGGCTAACAAAGACCGGGGCAACGGTTGTTCCCATTACCATTTGAATTTTCTTGTGCCATGCATCCTCGAGCCTACTCCTTTCCCTACTTCATTCCAGTTAGCAAATCTCACTATATAAATCCGGCTCCTTCCACTTTCCTCCTCAGCTCACTCCACGAGCGTTATCAACATATAGGTTCCCCCACAATTGAATAACCCAACAAAACAAAAAAGCTAGAGCTTCCAGCAGTTTGAGTATCCGTCAATGGTGGGCTTGGCCAAGATCGCCATGGACTGGCTCCAAGAGCCACTGAGCTGGCTCTTCGTAGCCTCGTTCGTCTTCGTGGTGCTGCAGCGGCATCGGCAGCGGCTGCGTGGCAAGGCGCCACCGCTGCCTCCGGGGCCGTCTCCGCTGCCGATCGTCGGCAACATGTTTATGATGGATCAGCTGACCCACCGGGGCCTGGCGGCTCTGGCTAGGCAGTACGGCGGCATTCTCCACCTCCGCCTCGGCCAGGTCCACGCCGTCGTCCTGTCGACGCCGGAGTACGCCCAGGAGGTGCTGCAGGCGCAGGACGTCGCCTTCTCGAACCGGCCAGCTACCGTCGCCGCCATCTACCTCACCTACGACCGCGCCGACATGGCGTTCGCGCACTACGGGCCCTTCTGGCGCCAGATGCGCAAGCTGTGCGTGATGAAGCTCTTCAGCCGGCGCCGTGCGGGGACCTGGCTCGCCGTGCGCGACGAGTCCGCCGCGCTCGTCCGCGCCGTGGCCCGGCGGAGCGGCGAGTCCGTGAACCTCGGAGAGCTCATCTTCAACCTCACCAAGAACGTCACCTTCCGCGCCGCGTTCGGCGCTGACGCCGCCGGCGACGCCGGGAAACGGGACGAGTTCATCGCCATCATGCAGGAGTTCTCCCAGCTTTTCGGCGGGTCCAGCATCGGCGACTTTATCCCGTGGCTCGGCTGGGTGGACCAGGGCCTCAACGTGCGCGCCCGCACCGCGCGCGCCGCCCTGGACGAGTTCATCGACAAGATCATCGACGAGCACATGAGGAGAGGCAAGAACCCCGACGACGTGGACGCCGACATGGTGGACGACATGCTCGCGTTCCTCCCTGAGGCGAAGCCGAAGAAGGACGCTGGCGACGACCTGCAGAACTCGCTCCACCTCACCCGTGACAACATCAAGGCCATGATCATGGTATGGATACCGGAACTCCCATTTCTAATTCACCCGCAAAAAGAAAAAAAGGAACTTCCATTTTTAATTTGTTTGATTCATGGTATGGTGCGGTAAACTGAAGTGTGTATGTGACAGGACGTGATGTTTGGTGGCACGGAGACGGTGGCATCGGGGATCGAGTGGGCAATGACGGAGATGATGCACAGCCCCGACGACCTCCGTCGGCTGCAGCAGGAGCTCGCCGACGTGGTGGGTCTCGACCGGAACGTGGACGAGTCGGACCTCGACAAGCTCCCCTTCCTCAAGTGCGTAATCAAAGAGACGCTCCGGCTACACCCGCCCATCCCAATTCTGCACCATGAGAACGCCGAGGACTGTGTCGTCGGCGGCTATTCAGTGCCCCGGGGATCCAGTGTCATGATCAACGTATTCGCCATTGGCCGCGACGCCAAGGTGTGGAAGGACGCCGACACATTCCGACCGTCGAGGTTTATGACGGGGGAAGGGGAGGCCGCAAGGGTCGACTTCAAGGGCAGCTGTTTTGAGTTCCTGCCCTTCGGGTCCGGCCGCCGCTCATGCCCGGGGATGGCGCTTGGCATCTACTCACTGGAATTTGCTGTCGCGCAGCTCGCCCACGGGTTCAGCTGGGCGCTGCCCGACGGCATGAAGCCGTCGGAGCTCGACATGACCGACATCTTCGGCCTCACTGCGCCGCGCGCCACCAGGCTCTGCGCCGTGCCCACGCCCCGGCTTACTTACCCTTTGATCTCTGATGTTGATGCCACGCACAAGGCGTGACGTCAAGTCGTATGCGCGCACAAAAGTATATTCATTATGTAGCACAATAAAGATGTTTCACTCGATTCAGGGTAACACTATATGAGCTTATATTAGACGACGGGTCCATGGATTCAAAATCGAGTCAAACTTTGTAAACATTGACCAAGCGATAAATCACGAGTGGACATGCGGCCACGCAAGGAGGAAATCAGCTCCGTCCACTCCCGCGTGATTCGTGCACTTATTATACAACCAGCTTGTATAATAAGCATTGTATAGTCTTTGTATTAAATCAGAGAGGGCAGCTGTAAGTCCCACACGTCAGTTGCATGGAACGGCCCGACATGCAATTAATCAGTCACCCATTACAACGGCTAGCTGCAGCCTGCAGCATACTCCTCTCGTTGCCTGCACCACGCTCCTCCCTCTTTAAATCACTCAGGCCTTCTTCTTCCTCTGCCCAATTTGCTTCTACTATTTGCTCTTTCTCTCTCACACACACTTTCTAGCATCGAATCGACCCCTTTCACAACCATGTGTTCATCCATGTCCCAAGCTATCTCTCCACCACCTTCATCTCACGTCATTTCCCAATCAAATTGCATCTCTTCCTCTCATATGCTGCCTCGAGTGCCACCCTATCTACGTGCTCTGGTTCATTCTAGAAGTGGGAGAAACAACTACATACAGTTCTACAGCGCCACATGAGGTCAACTCATATCGCACTCAACAGTCTACTGCCATGTCCCACTTTTCGAAGATAATCAAGCTTTGCTGAAGAAGATAACCAGCCATGCATCAGCCATTGCCGTGCTCTTCCTCCACAAACACGAAAACTTAGTCCCAGGCTGCAATCGTCGTCTACTTCATTTACTTTTCAGTTTAGACCTTATCTCAATCCAAACCAGCCATGCATCAGCCATCAATTTTTTTTTCTCACCAAGGTCGTCAATGTAATAGCTAGTAATTTCAGTTTGGACCAAGCTACTCAATGTATGATCCAGTATTGGCTGCTTGTTATAACTACCCACTCACATTGTAAATGCCTGCCAGCAATCAAGGCACCCAGGAATAATTAATGGCTTCATTTATCCAGTGTACTACCTGCTCAGCCTGTATTCATTTATTAGGAGCAGGTCGTGATTCGTTATCCTTGGCCATAATCACAGTTTGGTATTTTAATTTTGTCACATGTTTTGGACTACTGATTTACAACTGAAATCTTTACATGTATCATTTTCTCACAAAAAAAATCAGTTAGCTTCATTCTTCATTGTTAGCTCGAATCATGAAAATTACAACTTGAATGTAAAACACAACATCAATAAAAAATCAGTACACAGATTCTACATAAAAGTTAAAATATTTTTACATGGCTTATAGAATATTTTTGCGGCTTTGATTTTGATCTCAGCTTCACAATCATACTTGTTTACCAAAAATTATAATTCTCATTGACAAATTAGAGACATCAAAATCAGCTCCACAAATTCCTAAGTGAACTACAAGCAGCATTTAATTACCAAAATGTATATTGAAAGTTTGTCATGGTTGCAGCTAAATTTGTGTGCTTAGTCAAAATGGTAGATTAACTGTGGCACAACGAACCTTAGCCGAAGCCAATCACACTTGCTTGCTCTCCACAGGGACGCAACTTGAACAAGAGCTACAAGGCATGCCATGAGCAAGGCCGATGCTTCTGGACGGCTGCCCCACGTCCACAGCAATTATGACTGACCCAACATGCAAGGGGCGTCGCTATTAGATGAGCCGATATTCATACGAAAACTAAATGAGATCTGGCCCACATGTGCAAGGTATAACATTGTGTATTTATGCTGGCCTGTGAATTACCTGCTCCGTATTACGCAGAGGCCTATATTAAGTAGCAATCGCGATGCACATGCAGACGCTTGAGATTTCGGCATCACGTGCCACCATGTCCCAAAAATCCGCGTCGTTGACCAAGTCCATAGATACTTTTAGATTCCCCATGAAACATATCGTGCATTTGTGGGAGCACTTGCTACAGCCAAGCATGCATTTTTATTCCCTCCGTTCCTGAATAGTCTTTTTAGAGATTTCAATAAGAGGCTATATCCAAAGCAAAATGAGTGAATCCATACTCTAAACTATGTCTACATACATCCGTATATAGCTCGTAGTAAAATCTCCAGGAAGACTTAGAGCATCTCCAGCCGCACCCCCAACACGGCCTCCTCGGACAATTTTTTCGCACCGGCGGCGAAAAAACGGCCCAGTCGCGTCCCAGGAGCCCGTTTCTCGCCGGCGGACCCAGGCCGAACCCGGCGCGCTGGGGGCGCCGGGGCGAGTTTTTTGGCGCGAAATAGACACGGGCCCACCGAGTCAGCGAGACGGCCGCTTCGTTGCCGTCATCGCCTCGGTTCCCGCGGAAATCAATGCCAAGGCTGTCGCGCTGCCGCGCCGGTCAGCCTCCATTGATGCCTCACAGGCGGCGCAGTGAAGACGCCGCCGACGCGCGTCCTGCCCGCTCCGGCCACGCGTCCTCCCGCATGCCGCCTCCCTGCCGCCCCGCTTTGGCTATAAAAGGTGCCCTCTCCTTGTCGGTGAGCGCCACAACCTGCCCCCCCCCTCTTCCTCTCGCAAAAGCCTTCACCCCCGCCAGCGAGCGCCACAACCTCACCCCCTCCCCTCCCGCCGACGAGCAAAGCATGGCCGAGAGGTTCCCAGGCGACGGCGCAGCGGCGAACGGCTTCGGCCGCCGACACCTCCAAGAGCCGGAGGCACGCCTCCTTTACGAGGTCGACTACCCGGCGCCCCCCGACATGCGCATGCCGGGGGCGTGAAACTGAGCGCCGGCGGCGTCCCGGTGCCGCCGGTGCCCGAAGGGGTGGCACGGCGAGCAGAGATCGCCCGCGTCCGCTCCTCCCTGACGGAGGAGCAGCGAAACCAGCCGGGGTACGTGCCCGACAGCGAAACGCTGTGGACGCTGTTCTTCCAGCGCCGCCACGAGGAGCAGATCGCCTCCGTCAACGGCATCATTCCACGCGGTCGCCTCAACGCCGAAGGACGACGCGAGTGGTGGGGCGTCCCCGGGCGCACCCTCGACGCCGTCCTCGACCACATCGAGACCGGCAACGTGCCGCGACTGGAGTACCCGACGCGGTCGTCCTTCTCTCGCCGCCGCGGCGAATGGAGCCGGGTTCGTCCTCGTCGTCGGGCTCCGGCTCGCCGGCCCTCCATCCCGCCAGGCCCGAGCCGGAGGGGACCCCTCTCGGGTGTCGCGCTCGCAGCGGCGCCCTCGTCATCAACGAGCCCTCACCGCCTGCGACGGCACCGGCGAGGCGCTCCCTGCGCCTGGTCCGGCCGAAACCCGAGCCGGGCTTGCTCCCCATGAAGTCGGAGCATGTCGACATGGTGGCCCCCGACGACGAGTTCGCCCTCAAATGGGCGAAGGAAGAATACGTCCGCGAGCAGGTGCGCCACCAACGCCGGGCGTGGAAGGAGATCCAGGCCCGCCGCCGCGCCGAGGAGGGCGGCGTCATCGTCATCAACAGTGACAACGAGGGCGAGGCCGGGCCGTCAAGCGCCCCGCCACATGTCGGCGACCCCGGCCAGGGCTGCAGCAGGGACGTCGCAAGCGAGGCACGCGACGACGATGATGACGACGGCGGCGACTACACCCGCTTCTACAGGCTCCTCGGCATGACGACGGCGGCGGCGACGGCGGCTAGCTAGGCTTTAGTTTGTTTTTTAAGTTAGGTGTGTTTTTACGTTTTTGTACAAATTTCGATGAAGTTTGGCCGAGTTCCTGCAAAAATCGCCAAGTTTGCAAAAAAAAAAACAAACTTTGCCGAACCCACGGTGACCGTGGTTCTATGACTGGGAGTGAACCGAACCCAGGGGCCAATCTAGCGCCGGTTCGCACTCAGGCCGCTCCTTTTCAACGTTCTGGGGGGCCGAACGGCCGGAGATGCTCTTATATTTAGGAACGGAGCGAGTACTACTTTATTCTTAAAGAAAACGAACTGTTCATTATCGCAAGAGTCCATTGCTCCAAAGAAACATTACTGCTAGAGCTGTATCGTTTCAATGCTGCGATACTGGACCAAGCAATTGAGCCATTGGGTTCACCCGGTTGTATTATGAAAGAAAAGAAGGATGCCAAGCAAAGTGGTAACTGAATTCAGTCTGCTGTGATTCTCAAACAAGCACGCAAAATGTGTCTTGTCAAGTTACATATTTGCAGATGTTGAATTCGGCAAAATTCTTCAGCACGGAAAACCGCACCCTGATCTACAAGTTTCGCAGCAAATTTATCGGTCTTGAACCATCTCATTTGCAGCCGTCTTGTCAGCAACGTGTCCGTTTGCGCAAACTGTTGGTTAGCACTCACCATGTCCCTCTCTAAGTGAACTAACTACTACCTACATACTCCCTCTGTTTTCAAATATTTATTTTTCTAGAAATTTCAACAAATGACTACATACGAAGCAAAATGAGTGAATCTACATTTTAAAATATGTCTACATACATCCATATGTTATAGTACATTAAAATGTCTAGAAAATTCCCTTAAAAAAATGTCTAGAAAATAAATATTTGGAAACAGAGAGAGTACAAAATAAGTCCTCAGCAAAGAGTCTTCAGCCTCGGTCTCCAACGTCTTGCACCCTCTGCCCGATGATGCAGCGGTCGTCCCTGATGGAATCGTGCATTTTGACGCCCAATGCCTTGCCAAAACAGCAGAGCGCCCACAAACCGAGGCAGACCGACCATGCATAACGGTAGACTGTAAAGTGCACGTCCGCGGAGAAGCCCAATCTTGGGGAAGATGCCCTTGGTGAGCACATAAGGAACACCCACGGAAGAGGCCAGCTTCGCGGCGATGGGCACGCACACATCTTGAAAGAACCACCACATTGGTCTGAGCTCCGCGAATAAATCCCCCTTGCACGGTTGAGTTTCGCTTTCAACCTTTCGTCGACGAAGGACTTGATCCAGATGCGTTTGGAGAGCCGTCCCGGGACAAATTTGCAGAAAAACTTTAGAACTGGGAAATCATCCGAAGGGTGATATCAGTGATAGATCAACCAGCAAACCCATCAAGAGAGGAGTGATGACCATCTGGCAGCAGAGGCAATCAAGTTACTCAGCTGTAGCATAAACCAGAAAAATAAATGAAGCCACCTAGATTAAATTCCTCACCCATATGAAGAAAACCAGATGCCTCTTCAAAGCTACAAGGCATGTTCCACCAGAAGTCATGCAGGCAGACAAGTCTCTACAGGCGGCAATAATAGCTGACATGACGCACAATCCAACAGAAATAGCAAACAGATCTACAAGAAAATATTTATGAGTAGACTGATGGAGGTTCAGCTAACTAATCAGTCCTATCAGTTGTGTTGAAAGCTTACTAGGTCTGGAGAGTTGATAGTCAAGTCGATGTATATCGATGTCATTAACTCTAGTGTTATTCCTAGCTTCAAACATGTTTGGAAAGTCAAAGTTCCTTTGAAGATTAAAGTGTTTATGTGGTTTGTGCATAAACAAATAATCTTAATAAAGGATAATTTGGTTAAGCGCAACTGAACAGGATCTGCTAGGTGTAGTTTTTGTGATCGGGACGAGACTATCAAGCACCTCTTCTTTGATTGCCCGTTGGCGCGAATGCTGTGGCACACCGTGCAAATTGCCTTTAACGTTACTCATCCGAATTCGGTCAGTACGTTATTTGGAACGTGGCTTGTTGGGATAGAGTCCGAAACAGTTAGACACATTCGTGTAGGAGTATGCGCGTTGTTATGGGCAATTTGGAACTGCAGAAATGATTTGGCTTTTAACAGAACAACAACTATTCATTTTTTGCAGGTTTATTCCGAGCTACAGCGCTGATCCGTATGTGGTCCTTACTCACTCCGACGGAGGCCAAGGTGCGTTTGGTTACTGGATCTGTCCGCTGGAAGATGGTAGCGTGGGATATCTTCAACCGGTTTAGATGGCGGTCATATAATAGGATAGGCGATTAGTTTACCTATCTTCTGTTATGCCAGCCGGTTGCGGCTTTTGGGCCTTTTATTCTTGGCGTTGTGGCTCTGTGTGAGCTTGCCGTTTTATTTGTTTCAAGACCTTAAGACCTTGTTGAACCTCTTTTTATCTATAAATGTGGCCGTATGCATCATTCTGATGCAGAGGCCGGGGAGTCCCCCCTTTTCGAAAAAAAGAAAATATTTGCACACGTAAGCCCAAACAAGATAGGATATTTCCAATGAGCACATCGGGTCGCTTTGGTTCATAGCCATATCTGAAATTGTATCTAAAACTCACCTCCCGCTCCCCCGAGCCCCTCCCCTTCCCATGAGCCTGCGCCGGCGGACACTCCGGCCCCGGCGCCCACCCAAACCCACCGGTGTCCACCCCGGACTCGGCGTCCACCATGGCTTCCCGGGTCTCGCTCTCGGCGGCTTCCTTGGGCTCTTCATCCCCCTCGGCCGCTCCCACCGCGCCGGCCAGGCCACCTCTGCGCTCCATGGTGCTGGTTCCAGATGTCGTCGGCACGGCTCATGGGCCCATCATGCGCGGCGCTCCTTCTGCGTTGCGTGCTGCGCCGGCGGGTGGCTGGCAGGCCGGTGGCGGCCGCCGCCTGGTAGATCTGCCCGGTCGCCGTCCTACAGAGGCGGCGAGGCGCTCTCCTCCGGGCAGATGGCTGAATATCCTGCCCTCCTTGCGGCCTCTGAGGGGCCGCATTCCGGTTGAGCTCGTCAGGTTCTGCTACAACTGCGGGGACAGCCGGCACATCTCCGCCATGTGCACAAGGCCGTCGCTTTTATTGCGGTGCGGTGGGGAAGGCCACATCTCGCGGGACTGCTACGTCCAGCGCCGGCGCCCGCGTAGCTCCTCTCCGGTGGCTCCTTGCCGCCCTCCGCCGGCGCTCCATTAGTGGGCACCCATGCTGCCTTCCTCCCCTCCCCTGGCGGCGCCTGCTGCAGCCGTTCTCCCCCCCCCCCTCGCCAGCGCGGCTGCCTCCGCCGCCGCCGGGGCCGCCGCCTGCTGGCACGGTCCGTCTTGGGGTCTCGTGGTGCCAGGCCGTCCGCGCGGAGTCGGCTGGGAGCGGTGCGGGACCTGGTTTCTCGGTTCCTTTCGAGCTGGGCGCGTCGCCAGCAGTCCCAGATGTGGAGATGGAACCCCAGGTGGACTGTGTGTTCCTGGAGATGGGCCCGGATCTTCAGGCCATGGAGGTGGAGCTTGAGAGGGCGGTGCTCATCACCGTGGTGGGTTCTCGCCAGGCCGCTGATCTGGCTTCGGCCACGGCCGCCATTGTTGGAGAGCTGGATTTTCTGTCCCAGGATATGCCAATTAGGGAGTACTATCCGCAGGATTTCCTTGCCTTTGCCGTTCTGTGGAGCTGAGGAACAGGATGCTCAGGCGTGGGCGCGCAGAGACGCCGATTTTCGACCTCGTGTTTGCGTCGTGGTCTCGCCGCGCTGGGGCTACCGCAATTGCCATGCCGTTCCTGGTACAGCTGGCGCTCTGGGGTGTGCCCGCGAATGAGTGGACGAGGCAAACGGCGGAGGTGCTTCTCCACGGCTTGGGCATTGTGGTTAAGGTGGCGTCCTCGACGGCGACCAGGAATGATATGGAAAGCTTCAAGGTTTGGTTGAGGACGGATGATCCTGCCCGCATCCCGTCCAAGCGCATCCTAGTCGTCGAGGAGCAGGGCAGCTGAGGTGAGCTTGTGTTGGCCGATGCGAATGGTGAAGATGCTCTATGGTACCCTGTGCGTATTACTCAGGAAGGCAATGTTGTCCGGGTGGGCGATTTGGCAGGTGCGGTGCTGCCACCTCCGCCGCCGTCGCCGCCGTCGGAGGAAGATAGTCCTGGTGGCGAGGGTCGGTCATCTCGGGGCGGCCAGCCAAGCCAGCCCAGCCGCGTGAGCCGCCCCCCCAGCCTGGGGCCTCCCCAGCAGCGTCCTCGTCGGCATCGGCCCTGTCACCGGCGGCTCAGGGCGGCGCCCGGGACCTGGATGGTCAACAAAGCAGGTCTGGTGGTTCTGAGGTGGATTCAAACGGTGGTGGTGATGCGATGCTAATCGTGGGTGAGCTCAGTGGTTCAAGTACGGAGAGTGTGGCGGGCCATGCTGTGGGCCAGTCTCCTGCTGATGGCATTGACACGGGTGATGGCCTATCGGAGGCAAGCGTGGTGGGCCATGTGGTGGAATGTGGTAGCTCGTGTCTAGGGAGCGTGTCCGGTCGCGGTGGTATGAGACGGCAGGATCGAGGATTCCAGGTCCAACCAGAGGGTCAGGCTGTGGGATGGCTAGTTGGGCCCGCAGGCTCCAATGGCCAATGGGAAGATGAGGCACGCCCATCCCATCTGGTCTCCCCATGCGTGGGTCAGTCTGATCGGCCTGGGGATTCCCCCACGGTCAGGGTGGCGTCATGGGACCTGCAGCTGCCCCAAAGCCAGTTGGAGGCATCGGTTGGTCGGGATCTCACGCCGACCGAGGAGGATGCGATGAGTTTCGGCACTTGCCTATTGGAGGGCTCGGTGGAGCAGGCAGAGGATAGGACAAGGGAACTGGGCCCACTCTTCATGGGGATGGGGCGTCTCCATGCACGCCATGCACGCCCAATTCTGGGTGGTTTCTCGTGTCGCTTTCGGAACAGCGGGAGGGACAGGAGGATTCGGAGGGCCAAATGCAATCCCCGCAAAGGCGAGTGCAAGTTTTTTGCTCGGAGCTGCGGCAGGAAATCTCACCTCTCGTGGCGCACCCGACAAGTCGAAACGTGACAACCAAGCAGCGAAGGCCATGCCAAAATAGGGCTGCGTTTACGACACCAAGGAGAAGCGTCAGGTTGGCGAAGTGAGGGTGAGGCTCCAAGGCTTCTAAGCAGCAAGCGGCCATAATAAGGAAGTTATGATTGGCTAATGAAGGGGATCAGATCAGCGACGAGGCACTGGAGGCTTATGCACGGCTTTTCGACAAGCCACTTGTGGACTCCCACATTCAGGCGATCCTAGCTCTATTTGGCTGGGATGCATCGATCCTACCGCTGCAGGGAGACGATGATGTGGTGGTCGTTGGCCAGTAGCCACGTCTTCGGTGGATGCGTGTGGGCATCATGTAATGGCATCACAACCGCCAAGATTTTTGGTGTGGAACGTGCGGGGATTAAACTCCCCGGCACGTCGTGCGGCTATCTATCAAGTAGTGGTGGCTGCCAAGGTGGATATCATGTGTTTCCAGGAGACAAAGATGGAAGTAGTGGCTAGTGAGGTTGTATGGCAATGTCTTGGTAATAGATTTGAAAACTTCTATTACGTTTCGACGCAGGGCACTAGGGGTGGAGTTCTCATAGCTTGGGATCCGCTGGTGGTGTCAATCACCAACAGGCACATAATGGCCAACACACTCACTGTTCTGGTCAAACAGGAAGGTGCACTATTATGGTGGTTAACGGGCGTGTATGGACCGCAAGGAGAGAACGAGAAGGTGGAGTTTATGCAGGAAACAAAAGATGTACGCGACTTGCACGCGGGACCGTGGGCACTTGTAGGAGACTTCAACTTACTTGTCAGCCCTGAGGACAAGAACAAAGCCACGATAAACAGAAGGATGATGGCTCGGTTTCAGTCGATGCTCAATAGGCTTGAGCTAAAGGAGCTATACCTTAATGGTCGAAGATATACATGGACAAACGAGCGCCATGACCCGACGATGGAGAAGATCGACCATGTTTTTGTCACTAATGATTGGGAAGATATCTACCCAAGAAGCATGCTTTCAGCACTTGGTTCAGCAACATCCGATCATTGCCCACTAATGGTGGATCTAGACGCAGATTTTGAGGTGGTCAGAAGATTCAAGTTCGAGTGCTTTTGGCCCAAGGCAGAGGTGTTCATGGAGGTGGTTCAACAGGCCTGGCACTCTGTTTCATCACAGGGAAATCCTTTCCTAGTGCTCGATGACAAGCTACATGCTACCGCAAAGGCATTGCAAAGCTGGAATGACCGCAGGATTGGAAACATACGCCTACAACTCGCCATTGCTATGGAAATCATTGCAAGACTAGATAAGGCCATGGAATCATGGTCGCTCTCAAGCCAAGAGTACGGCCTACATAAGATTCTCAAGCAAAAGCTGCTGGGTCTCTGCTCCCTTGAGCGCACCATGGCAAGGCAACGTTCCAGGTTGCTACAACTGAAGGTCGGTGTCGGTGTCAAAACCGGCGGATCTCGGGTAGGGGGTCCCGAACTGTGCGTCTAGGCGGATGGTAATAGGAGACAAGGGACACGATGTTTTTACCCAGGTTTGGGCCCTCTCGATGAAGGTAAAACCCTACTCCTACTTGATTAATATTGATGATATGGGTAGTACAAGAGTAGATCTACCACGAGATCGGAGTGGCTAAACCCTAGAATCTAGCCTATGGTATGATTGTTGTTTGTCCTACGGACTAAAACTCTCCGGTTTATATAGACACCGGAGAGGGCTAGGGTTACACAGAGTCGGTTACAATGGGAGGAGATCTTCATATCTTATCGCCAAGCTTGCCTTCCACGCCAAGGAAAGTCCCATCCGGACACAGGACGGAGTCTTCAATCTTGTATCTTCGTAGTCCAGGAGTCCGGCCGAAGGTCATAGTCCGGCCATCCGGACACCCCCTAATCCAGGACTCCCTCAGTAGCCCCTGAACCAGGCTTCAATGACGATGGGTCCGGCGTGCAAGTTGTCTTCGGCATTGCAAGGCGGGTTCCTCCTCCGAATATTTCATAGAAGATGATGAACACCAGGGTAGTGTCCGGCTCTGCAAAATAAGTTCCACATTCCTTCGTAGAGAGAATAATATTTGTATTAATCGGATCTGCTGACGTATTCTGTGGCGTGACATCATGCCACAGCCAGGCTCTTTATTTGTTTTATTGTTCCACCTCAGCGCGTTTAGCGAGGCGGTTTCCTTGGCACGTCTTGTCAAAGCAGAGATCGTGTCCCCTCATTCCGGGATTCTCATCAATACGGGTGTGGGTAACCCAACCGCACCATTAACCGCGGCGCTTGGGGGATAAGCGAGTTTTATTAGGCCGGTGGGGGGCTCGTAGTTTTGGCCGCCCATATAAGGGGATAAGAATCCGCCCTTTCCATTCACACCCTCTTCCTCCTCTGCTTATCCGTCCCTGCGCGCTCGAGCTCCAGCGCCCAAGCCTGCACTTCCCACCTCAACCTTCTCCAACCATGTCAGGAGCGGGAGGTAGATGGATGGCCTCCTCTGTCACGGAGGGACAAATCAAAAACCTGAGGAAGGCCGGATACTTGTCTAATGACATCGCGCACCGGCTCCCAGATGCGGGGCAACTCATCCCCACCCCCAGGCCCCATGAGAGGGTTGTCTTTCTTCCCCATTTCCTCCGCGGACTGGGTTTTCCTATTCACCCATTCGTCCGGGGGCTCATGTTCTACTACGGCCTGGACTTCCACGACCTGGCCCCGAACTTCATCCTCAATATCTAGGCGTTTATCGTCGTGTGCGAGGCCTTCTTCCGCATCCAACCCCACTTTGGCCTATGGCTGAAGATCTTCAGCGTCAAGCCGAAGGTCGTGCAAGGCCGATAGGCGGAATGCGGAGGTGCCATGGTGGGCAAGATAGCCAACGTCACCTGGCTCGAGGGTGCCTTCGTGGAAACCATCAAAGGGTGGCAATCTGGGTGGTTTTATATTACCGAGCCGCGTGACCCTAAATGGGCAACGGCCCCTGAATTTCGATCCGGCATCCCCACCCGACTCACATCTTGGAAAGAGACGGGCCTGTCGTGGGGCAATCCGGAAGAGGTGACCGGACTCCAAACCTGCGTCCGAGACCTGGTGGCCAAGAAGGTCAAACTTGTCAACGTGGTCCAGGTCATGCTCTTCCGCCGGATCCTCCCGTGTCAACGACGGGACTTCAATTTGTGGGAGTTCGACCCGGCCCAGCACCAGACTCTATCCCGGCTCTTCGAAACGAAGCACGAGGACGCCTGGAAGGTGCTTTTCAAAAGCTCCGAGGTCTCCCCTCCCGTCATCGAGGATCGTGGGTTCTGCACCAAATGCCAAGCCTCTGAAGTAAGCTTACCTTTAGTCCCTTACGGGATATCCGCATTTCATAGTGTGACCTTATGTGGGATCTAAACTCCCATTCCTTTGACAGGATTGGAAGAGGACATTCGGACAGTTTGACTGTCCGGCCCATTTTCCCGAAGGCCCAGTAGACGCACACTTAGCGAAGCTACTGGTTCCGGCACCGCATGTGGTGCCGGAGAAGAAGGCCAAGGAGAAGGCCACGGGGACCCGAAAGAGTTCCCGACGCCCGGTGTCGTCGGATTTGCCCGACGGCTCCAACGCGCCCTTCGCCTCTGAAGATGAGGAGGAGGGAGAAGAAGATGCCTCTCCCCCTCCAGCGGGGGGAGGAAAGAAGAGAAAGGCCACCCCAACTGGGGAAGCCGGAGGGTCCAAGAAGGGGAAGTCCCTTCTGCCGGACTACGCCCCCGATGCCAAAGACGGCGGAGAGGACTGGCCATCCAGGGTCAAGCCCCTGGAAAAGTCGTAAGTGTCCGGCTACCCGAATAAATTATTGCACTCTTTTATTATTTGATAGCTTCTAACACCGAAGCTAATCATGCAGTCCGCCTAGAGCTCAGCTCGGCGATTCGTCGAGCGGATCTCTGAATTCATCGGATGTGAATAGCGCTTCACTTCCGACGGCCTCCTACCCTCTCCCTACAGATGATGCGGAGGCGGAGTCCCGTAGGGGACAAAACCAGGAGGAGGTGGTCCTGGAAGCGCCACAAGGCGACCTTCCGGACTCCCAGCCCAAAGGGGATAAAGCCCCTGAGGGATCTAAGTCTGGCCCTGGGCCGAACACTGCTCCGGAACCATCAGTGGTTCCAGAGCCCGACAGGCGGCGCCTTTACAAGAAGGGCAAGTCCGCGACGCCGGCGACTTCCGTCCACCCGGAGGCGCCGGACAATTTGCTGGAGGCGCTCAACGGCGCCTCTATCGACGAATAACACCGCACTGTTATGAGTGCGGTGATTCAGAAGGTTCAGTCCGCCAAGAGCGGGCTGACGGAAGCCTGCACAAGCCTGTTAACGGGCTTTGAGGTATGTGTTCAAAAACATATATAAAAAATGTTACCGCATAGATAGTAGCCCCTGATGCTTAGTTCGGTGTTCGGGAAGAAAAGCCAAACTGAGTATCTTAAAAGATATACGCAGGAGTCTAATAGAAATATGTCAATATGGGAATGCAGGCTACACTGCTGACCTCTGCCGCACTGACTGCGGAGGTCAATGCCTTAAAGGAAAGCCTCGAGCGGTCCGAGAGCGAGCTCGGCCGTGCCAAGAAGCAGCTCGAGGATAAAGAGGGTACGTAGTATCTCCTCTAAATGTATATAGAAATACTTGGTTGCATAATAATAATAATAACAGGACCAACGTTAATGTTTCAGGAGCCACGACCGAGGTAGCGACCCTGAAAGAGGTGGTCTCCAAGGCCGAAAAGAGTGCGGCCTTGGAGCGCGCCGAGCGAGAGAAGCAGGAGGCGCGGTGGCGGAGGTGCGGCAAGAGTTCCAGGCTCTCGTGGAAAAACACGATAGTTTGGAGCGTGACTCGAAGACTCAAGAGTCCGAGCTTGCCTTGGCTCTTGAGAGTGCCAAGACTGCTAAGGCCGAAGCCTAGAAGGCCCTTCAGGAGATCGAGGCAATGAAGAAGATAGCAGCGGGTAAGGCATTCTTTATGCAAAGAAAAAATATAAAAGTTAATTATCTGCTACATACCCGAATCCGGAGCTCTCCAGGAACGTTCGCCGATCTGCCCCGTAGTGTGTCTGATGCCGCTGCATACTACCGAGCCGAAGAGGGGAGCTCGACGGAAAAAGTGTTCTGGTCTCAGTATGCTGAGGCCGAACATCCGGTTCCCCTGAGCGACCAGCTGAAGCAGCTGGTTGAGCTCCACAAGGTGGCCGAACAGGCCAGGAAGGACCTGATAGCTCGGCTGTGTCCTAGAGAAGTCATGCCTAGGAGCTACTTCGGTCTGGTGCGGCGGATGGTGGACGCGTGTCCGTGGATTGAGGTCGTCAAGCGCTCTGTTTGTATTGAAGGTGCCCGTCGGGCCCTTGCCCGTGCTAAGGTGCACTGGGGCAAGCTAGATGCGGAGAGGCTGTTGACGGACACGCCACCGCCGGGCAAGGAGTATCGTACGCCTGAGATGTATTATAATGGCGTTCTGAAGGGTGCCCGCCGCATAGTGGATGAGTGCTCCAAAGATGTAATTTTTGAGTAAACTCGCATTTGTTATCCTGTACGCTGAAGCTTTGTTCATATGCGTTAAGCAACGCTTGTTAATTGAAAATATCACCTTCTGTGCGGCCGTTTATCAAATCTGAGAGATGCAAGTCGTCGGCTTCGACCCCCATGCCACGAGTGCTGGGGTGTTCGGGATAAACCTGAGCGCTCTTGTTCCCATTCTTGGGTCCATCTAGGGAGGCGTTCAGCACATCGAACCAGGCCGTCGGACTTATAATGCTTTATCACTCTCACTTAGCCATAGAATTCTATAATTTTAAATTTCGGCGAAGCCCCTAGTATTCGGAAGACCGAGTTTGGGGCGCTATCCATGCCTAGGCCAGATAAGTCCGGTTCTTCGCTTGAAGCAGCATAAGTCTTTAAGGACTCGAAAAAACCTTGCGAACAGCGACCGGTCTCTCGCACTATCATGACAGTCAGTTTTAGATTTCTCTACTGAGGTGTTAACCCAGCTCAACTGGGGCACAATCGCAGTAGTTCTCCCAGCGCTACCTTAGCCAACAATGCGGAATGTAAGGTACCAAAACATGGGAGCCGGGCAAACCCAACTATTGACCAAAGACATGATTCGGAGCCGATGCATATAGTGCTATAAGTTCGGGGTGCCGCACTTGTTAGAGTGTTCGGTCTTCTCACACCATGTTATGGGGTGTTGTAAGCCCCTGGTGTATTATCCGTGCCAAAGTGTACGGTTGCATAGTGTCATGACTGAACATGTTTGCATATAAAAATAGATAAGTACAATAATAGGTAAGAGCTATGTATTGTTTATTAAAAAAGGGCTGCTGCGAAAGTAGAACGATACAAAAAGTGCGGTAAGCAAGAGATGGGGGTATTTGACATATTCCCCTTCAGGGGCAAGCTGCAGGATTATAAGAGAAACAGGTATTAAACTCGTTATAGAGACCACCTTGACTTTTGACGTAGCTTGCTTCCTCCCTGTCTATTGCGTCGTTGGTTCGGCGATAGTATTACCGGATAGGCCTTCCGAATAGTTGGGTCCTGAAAGTGTGTGAAAAAGGAAAACAGCGAAATAGGGAGCCCCCTAGTGCGGTTAAGCCGCATTCTGGGCGTGCCGTTGTTGTGCCCCTCCCCTTATGCCCATGGTATCTCTAAGGCGTAATTATGTACGCGTGGTACCAGCATTGCCGTTTGGCGGGGGCTGGGGTCGGGGTCGCACTGCTATGCTTGCTCGGAACGTGCCAGCCGGATTTGTTGTAGGTTACTTCGGGCTCACTTGACTCTGTCCGGACGTTTGGCGCCTGGATTGGAGAACTGCCTTGAGAGGCTACTCTGTACTTCCACCGCCAGGGCCGCCGTGTGCTCCTCCGTTCGGAGAGAGCGTTCTGTGTTTCCATTTACCGTGATGGCTCCGCGAGGTCCTGGCATCTTGAGCTAGAGATATGCGTAGTGCGGCACGGCATTGAATTTTGCAAATGCGGTTCGTCCAAGCAGGGCGTGATAGCCGGTGCGGAATGGGACTATGTCAAAGATTAACTCCTTGCTCCAGAAGTTATCCGGTGATCCGAAGACCACCTCGAGTGTGACCGAGCCTGTACAGCTGGCTTCGACCCCTGGTATGACACCTTTGAAGGTTGTCTTTGTGGGTTTAATCCTCGAAGGATCGATGCCCATTTTTCGCACTGTGTCCTGGTAAAGCAGGTTCAGGCTACTGCCGCTGTCCATTAGGACTCTCGTAAGGTGAAATCCGTCGATAATTGGGTCTAGGACCAGTGTGGCGAATCCGCCGTGACGGATGCTGGTGGGATGGTCCCGTCGATCAAAAGTGATCGGGCAGGAGGACCATGGGTTGAATTTTGGGGCGACTGGCTCCAGCGCATAGACGTCCTTGAGAGCACGCTTCCGCTTCCTTTTGGGGATGTGGGTTGCGTATATCATATTCACCGTCCGAACTTGTGGGGGAAATCCCTTCTGTCCTTTGTTGTTCGGCGGTCGGGGCCCCTCCTCGTCATCGCTATGTAGCCCCTTGTCTCTGGTCTCGGCACTTATCTTGCCTGCCTGCTTGAACACCCAACAATCCCTGTTGGTGTGATTGGCTGGCTGTTCGGGGGTGCCGTGTATCTGGCACGAGCGATCAAGTATCTGGTCTAAGCTGGATGGGCCCTGAGGGTTTCGTTTGAATGGCTTCTTCCGCTGACCCGGTTTAGAGCCTCTGAATCCGGCATTGACTGCCGTATCTTCAGTATTATCACTGTTAATGCGGCGCTTATGCTTGTTGCGGCGTGACCTGCCGTTGTTATCCTTGTTATCCAAATTGTCGGGGCTTTTGCTTATGTTATTGCTACGAGCTAGCCAGCTGTCTTCTCCCGCGCAGAAGCGGGTCATGAGTATCGTGAGGGCTGCCATAGACTTCGGCTTTTCCTGTCCTAGGTGCTGGGCAAGCCATTCGTCTCGGATGTTGTGCCTGAAGGCTGCGAGGGCCTCGGCGTCCGGACAGTCGACTATTTGGTTTTTCTTTGTCAGGAACCGTGTCCAGAATTGTCTGGCCGATTCCTCTGGTTGCTGGATTATGTGGCTTAGGTCATCGGTGTCTGTTGGTCGCACATACGTGCCCTGGAAGTTGTCAAGGAATGCGGATTCCAGGTCCTCCCAACAACTGATTGACTCTGCTGGCAGGCTATTAAGCCAATGCCATGCTGGTCCTTTAAGCTTGAGCAGGAGGTATTTGATGGCGTGTAGATCATCGCCACGGGCCATGTGGATATGAAGGAGATAGTCCTCAATCCATACCGCAGGATCTGTTGTGCCATCGTATATGATTTGATGTTTACGGGTTTGAAGCCCTCGGGGATTTGATGATCCAGTACTTCGTCTGTGAAGCATAGTGGGTGTGCGGCGCCCCTGTACTGAGCTATATCGTGACGCAGCTCGGACGAGCTTGGTCTATTGTATTCGGCCGGGCCATACCTATTATGTCTGGTGTGACGGCTAGCGTCACGTGAAGCGGGGCGCCCATGCGATCTGTAGATCGATCTTGTTTGCCTTGCCTTGTTCTCCAAGATGTCTCGCAGGTCTGTTGCATCTCCCCGTACTCTGGTATGTTTTGAGCGGTGGCGGGTGCGGCTTGGGTCGAGGGCCTAAAGGCCTCTCTATTGCGACCACGGGGTGGCCGATCGGGTGCATCGTACGCTGGTGATGTAGGCTTAGTTGCTTCCTCCTCAAGTTGGGGAAGCAGCCTGCGCTTCGAGTAGCTCTTGGATGGGCGTTCTAGTTTATACTCTTCGGCCGCCAGGACTTCGGTCCATCTGTTGGCTAGCAGGTCTTGGTCAGCTCTAAGCTGCTGCTGTTTCTTCTTGAGGTTGCTTGCCGTGGCTACGAGTCTGTGTTTGAAATGCTCTTGCTCGACGGGATCCACTGGCACGACGAATTCATCGTCGTCGAGGCTTGCCTCGTCTTCGGAGGGAGGCATGTAATTGTCGTCCTCGTTCTGTTTGTCGGTCGCTCTCTCACGAGGGCTGGCTCCTTCGTTCTCCTACACTGAATCCTGCTGGAGGGGGTTGTCTTCGGCACTGTCCGGCGTATTGTTATCTCCGGTGCCGGAATCGCCATTTTTGCTTTGGCGGGACTTAGAGCGGCGCCGCTGACGTCGACGCTTGGGTTGCTTCTTGGAGGGGTCATCCTCCGTTTTCTCCTTGCCCTCCCCCGCTTTAGGGGTGTCCACCATGTATATGTCGTATGACGAGGTGGCTTTCCAGTTCCCTATAGGCACTGGTTCTTGATCGTCTCCTTCATCGACGTCCATGCCATCGATGTCTTCGGAGTCGAAGTCGAGCATGTCGGTTAAATCATCGACAGTGGCTACAAAGTGGGTGGTGGGTGGGCTACAAATTTCTTCGTTGTCCACATCCCAACTGTGTTGGCCGTAGTCCGGCCAGGGCTCGCCTGAAAAAGAGAGAGACTTTAACGAATTCAGGATGTTGCCGAAAGGTGAGTGCTGAAAGACATCCGCGACGGTGAACTCCATGACCGGAGCCCAATCGGGCTTGACCGAGAGAGGTGCGGGATTTACGGAGTCCGGATCGGAGTCCGGCACCTCGGAGTCACGGGCCTTGCAAGGGACTAGGCTGGTATCCGGCTCTATTGCCTTAGAGATTGCAGTTTCCGGGGTGGCGTCTAACCGTCCGTCCCCGACTGGCATAGTGGGCTCCGAGCTAATGGTCGGAGCGGACACCTGAGCGACGCTCTGGGCATTGTCCGATGACAGAGCTAAATCATGCCCATCATGACAGTGCGGCGCACCCGGTTGTGGCTTGAATCCATCAAAGATCAAGTCCCCGCGGATGTCGGCCGTGTAGTTCAAGCTTCCAAACCTGACCTGATGGCCAGGGGCATAGCTCTTGATCTGCTCCAGATGGCCGAATGAGTCAGCCCGAAGTGCGAAGCCGCCGAATACGAAGATATGGCCGTGGAGAAAAGTCTCATCCCGGACCGTGTCGTGGTTGACGAGCGAAGAAGCCATCGGGCCTAAAAGGTGACAACACAGAGGAACTCTCAATGAAAGCACCAATGTCGGTGTCAAAACCGGCGGATCTCGGGTAGGGGGTCCCGAACTGTGCATCTAGGCGGATGGTAACAAGAGACAAGGGACACGATGTTTTTACCCAGGTTCGGGCCCTCTCGATGGAGGTAAAACCCTACTCCTGCTTGATTAATATTGATGATATGGGTAGTACAAGAGTAGATCTACCACGAGATCGGAGTGGCTAAACCCTAGAATCTAGCCTATGGTATGATTGTTGTTTGTCCTACGGACTAAAACTCCCCGGTTTATATAGACACCGGAGAGGGCTAGGTTTACACAGAGTCAGTTACAATGGGAGGAGATCTTCATATCATATCGCCAAGCTTGCCTTCCACGCCAAGGAAAGTCCCATCCGGACACAGGACGGAGTCTTCAATCTTGTATCTTCGTAGTCCAGGAGTCCGGCCGAAGGTCATAGTCCGGCCATCCGGACACCCCCTAATCCAGGACTCCCTCAATTGGTGAGGCGAATACAGCTTACTTCCAGCGACACGCAAGGCACAGGCAGAGGAGAAACACAATTGTTACTCTGCAACACCAGGGATCTGTGTACACAGGGCAGGAGAAGATTGTTGTGGCAGTGGATGAGTTTTTTCAGGAGCTGTTTGGGACAGCAACACCAAGAACGAGCACTATCAACCTGGATAATCTGGATCTTCCATCGCTGGATCTCTCCAGACTGGAGAGCCATTCTCGGAGGAGGAAGTTCTCAGGGCAATAAAGGCCATGCCGTTCGACAAGGCTCCGGGACCCGATGGATTTACAGGTCGCTTGTTTGCAACATGTTGGTCTATTATCAAAGGTGATTTCATGAGAGCCATGGAGCAGTTTCACAACGAGGATATGAGGGGATTGGCGGCTATCAACAAAGCTCTAGTCTCGCTGCTGCCTAAGAAAGAGGGGCCGATGGAGGTTGAAGATTTCCGCCCAGTGAGCCTTATAAGCAGACCGAGCAAGATCTTTGACAAGGTTGTTGGGGAACGTAGTAATTTCAAAATTTTCCTACGTACACGCAAGATCATGGTGATGCATAGCAACGAGAGGGGAGAGTAATGTCCACGTACCCTCGTAGACCGTAAGCGTAAGCGTTATGACAACGCGGTTGATGTAGTCGTACGTCTTCACGATCCGACCGATCCAAGTACCGAACGTACGGCACCTCCGAGTTCAGCACACGTTCAGCTCGATGACGATCCCCGGACTCCAATCCAGCAAAGTGTCAGGGATGAGTTCCGTCAGCACGACGACATGATGACGATGATGATGTTCTACCGGCGTAGGGCTTCGCCTAAACTCCGCGACGATATGACCGAGGTGGAATATGGTGGAGGGGGGCACCGCACACGGCTAAGGAACGATCACGTAGATCAACTTGTGTTTTTGTACCTAGAGGTGCCCCCCTGCCCCCGTTTATAAAGGAGCCAGGGGGAGGGGGTCGGCCGGCCAGGAGGGGCGCGCGAGGAGGAGTCCTCCTCCCACCGGGAGTAGGACTCCCCCCCTTCCTTGTTGGAGTAGGAGAGAAGGAAAGAGGGGGAGAGGGCGAAGGAAAAAGGGGGCTGCACCCCTTGTCCAATTCGGACCAGAGGGGGGCTGTGCACCTCCTTCCTTTCGGCCTCTCTCCTCTATTCCGGTATGGCCCAATAAGGCCCATATACTCCCCGGCGAATTCCCGTAACTCTCCGGTACTCCGAAAAATACCCGAATCACTCGGAACCTTTCCGAAGTCCGAATATAGTCGTCCAATATATCGATCTTTACGTCTCGAACATTTCGAGACTCCTCGTCATGTCCCCGATCTCATCCGGGACTCCGAACTCCTTCGGTACATCAAAACTCATAAACTCATAATATAATTGTCATTGAAACCTTAAGTGTGCGGACCCTACGGGTTCGAGAACAATGTAGACATGACCGAAACACGTTTCCGGTCAATAACCAATAGCGGAACCTGGATGCTCATATTGGCTCCCACATATTCTACGAAGATCTTTATCAGTCAAACCGCATAACAACATACGTTGTTCCCTTTGTCATCGATATGTTACTTGCCCGAGATTCGATCGTCGGTATCCAATACCTAGTTCAATCTCGTTATCGGCAAGTCTCTTTACTCGTTACGTAATGCATCATTCCGTAACTAACTCATTAGCTACATTGCTTGCAACGCTTATAGTGATGTGCATTACCGAGAGGGCCCAGAGATACCTCTCCGACAATCGGAGTGACAAACCTAATCTCGAAATACGCCAACCCAACATGTACCTTTGGAGACACCTGTAGAGCTCTTTATAATCACCCAGTTACGTTGTGACGTTTGGTAGCACCCAAAGTGTTCCTCCGGTAAACGGGAGTTGCATAATCTCATAGTTACAGGAACATGTATAAGTCATGAAGAAAGCAATAACAACATACTAAACGATCAAGTGCTAAGCTAACGGAATGGGTCAAGTCAATCACATCATTCTCCTAATGATGTGATCCCGTTAATCAAATGACAACTCATGTCTATGGCTAGGAAACTTAACCATCTTTGATTCAACGAGCTAGTCAAGTAGAGGCATACTAGTGACACTATGTTTGTCTATGTATTCACACATGTATTATGTTTCCGGTTAATACAATTCTAGCATGAATAATAAACATTTATCATGATATAAGGAAATAAATAATAACTTTATTATTGCCTCTAGGGCATATTTCCTTCAGTCTCCCACTTGCATTAGAGTCAATAATCTAGTTCACATCGCCATGTGATTTAACACCAATATTCATATCTATATATGATTAACATAGTTCACATCGTTATGTGACCAATACCCAAAGGGGTTACTAGAGTCAATAATCTAGTTCACATCACTATGTGATTAACACCCCAAGAGTACTAAGGTGTGATCATGTTTTGCTTGTGAGAGAAGCTTAGTCAACGGGTCTGTCACATTCAGAGCCGTATGTATTTTGCAAATATTCTATGTCTACAATGCTCTGCATGGAGCTACTCTAGCTAATTGCTCCCACTTTCAATATGTATCCAGATTGAGACTTAGAGTCATCTGGATCGGTGTAAAAGCTTGCACCGATGTAACTTTTTACGACGGGCTCTTTTATCACCTCCATAATCGAGAAGTATTTCCTTAGTCCTCACTAAGGATATTCTTGACCGCTGTCCAGTGATCTACTATTAGATCAAAATTGTATTCCTTTGCCAAACACATAGCAAGGTATACAATAGGTCTGGTTGACAGCATAGCATACTTTATAGAACCTATGACTGAGGCATAGGGAATGACTTTTCATTCTCTTTCTATTTTCTGCCATAGTCGGGTTTTGAGTCTTACTCAACTTCACACCTTGCAACACAGGCAAGAACTCTTTCTTTGACTGTTCCAATTTGAACTACTTCAAAAAAAATTATCAAGGTATGTACTCATTGAAAAACTTATCAAGCGTCTTGATCTATCTATATAGATCTTGATGCTCAATGTGTAAGCAGCTTCACCGAGGTCTTTCTTTGAAAAACTCCTTTAAAACACTCCTTTATGCTTTCCAGAAAATTCTACATCATTTCCAATTAATAATATGTCATTCACATATACTTATCAGAAATGCTGTAGTGCTCCCACTCACTTTCTTGTAAATACAGGTCTTTCCAAAAGTCTGTATAAAACCATACGCTTTGATCAACTCATCAAAGCGTATATTCCAACTCCGAGATGCTTGCACCAGTCCATTGATGGATTGCTGGAGCTTGCACACTTTGTTAGCATCTTTAGGATTGACAAAAACTTTCTGTTTGCATCATATACAACTCTTCTTTAATAAATCCATTAACGAATGCAGTTTTGACATCCATTTGCCAGATTTCATAAAATGTGGCAATTGCTAACATGATTCAAACAGACTTAAGCTTCGATACTAGTGAGAAAATCTCATCGTATTCAACACCTTGAACTTGTTGAAAACCTTTCGCAACAAGTCGAGCTTAGTAGATAGTAACACTAATATCAGTGTTCGTCTTCCTCTTGAAGATCCATTTATTTTCTATGGCTTGCCGATCATCGGGCAACTCCACCAAAGTCCACACTTTGTTCTCATACATGGATCCCATCTTAGATTTCATGGCCTCAAGCCATTTCGCGGAATCTGGGCTCATCATCGCTTCCTCATAGTTCGTAGGTTCATCATGGTCTAGTAACATGACTTCCAGAACATGATTACCATACCACTCTGGTGCGGATCTTTACTTTGGAAGACCTACGAGGTTTGGTAGCAACTTGATTTGAAGTTTCATGATCATCATCATTAACTTCCTCACTAATTGGTGTAGGAATCACTGGAACTGATTTCTGTGATGAACTACTTCCCAATAAGGGAGAAGGTACAATTACCTCATCAAGTTCTACTTTCCTCCCACTCACTTCTTTCGAGAGAAACTCCTTCTCTAGAAAGGATCCATTTTAAGCAACAAAGATCTTGCCTTCGGATCTGTGATAGAAGGTGTACCCAAAAGTCTCTTTTTGGTATTCTATGAAGATGCACTTCTCCGATTTGGGTTTGAGCTTATCATGCTGAAACTTTTTCACATAAGCATTGCAAGCCCAAACTTTAAGATACGACAGCTTAGGTTCATTGTCAAACCATAGTTCATATGGTGTCGTCTCAACGGATTTAGATGGTGCCCTATTTAACGTGAATGCAGCTGTCTCTAATGCATAACCCCAAAACGATACTGGTAAACTGATAAGAGACATCATAGATCGCACTATATCCAATAAAGTACGGTTATGACGTTCGGACACACCATTAAGCTGTGGTGTTCCAGGTGGCATGAGTTTGTGAAACTATTCCACATTATTTTAATTGAAGACCAAACTCGTAACTCAAATATTCTTCTCCACAATCAGATCGTAGAAACATTATTTTCTTGTAACGATGATTTTCCACTTCACTCTGAAATTGTTTGAACTTTTCAAATGTTTCAGACTTGTGCTTCATTAAGTACATATACTCATATCTGCTCAATTCATCTTGTGAAGGTCAGAAAATAACGATACCTGTCATGAGCATCAACACTCATTGGACCATATACATCGGTATGTATTATTTCCATCAAGTCAGTAGCTCGTTCCATTGTTTCAGAGAACGGAGTTTTAGTCATCTTGCCCGAAAGGCACGGTTTGCAAGCATCAAATGATTCATAACCAAATAATTCCAAAAATCCATCTTTATGGAGTTTCTTTATGCGCTTTACACCGATATGACCCAAACGGCAGTGCCACAAATAAGTTGCACTATCATTATTAACTTTGCATCTTTTGGCATCAATATTATGAATATGTGTATCACTACGATCGAGATCCAACAAACTATTTTCATTGGGTGTATGACCATCAAAGGTTTTATTCATTTAAATAGAACAACAATTATTCTCTGATTTTAAATGAATAACTGTATTGCAATAAACATGATCAAATCATATTCATGCTCAACGCAAACGCCAAATAAAATTTATTTAGGTTCAACACTAATCCCGAAAGTATGGGATTGTGCGATGATGATCATATCAATCTTGGAACTACTTCCAACACTCATCGTCACTTCCCCTTCAACTACTCTCTGTTTATTCTGTAACTCATGTTTCAAGTTACTAATCTTAGCAACCGAACAAGTATCAAATACTCAGGGGTTACTATAAACACTAGTAAGGTACACATCAATAACCCGTATATCAAATATACCCTTGTTCAGTTTGCCATCCTTCTTATCCACCAAATATTCAGGGTATTTCTGTTTCCAGTGACCATTTCCTTTGCAATGTAAGCACTCAGTTTTAGGCTTTGGTTCAGCTTTGGGCTTCTTCGTGGGAGTGACAACTTGCTTGTCATTCTAGTTGAAGTTCCCTTTCTTTCCCTTTGCCCTTTACTTGAAACTAGTGATCTTGTCAACCATCAATACTTGATGCTCTTTCTTGATTTCTACCTTCGTCGATTTCAACATCACGAAGAGCTCGGGAATCGTTTTCGTCATCCCTTGCATACTATAGTTCATCACAAAGTTCTACTAACTTGGTGACGGTGACTAGAGAACTCTGTCAATCACTATCTTATCTAGAAGATTAACTCCCACTTGATTCAAGCGATTGTAGTACCCAGACAATCTGAGCACATGCTCACTAGTTGAGCGATTCTCCTCCATCTTTTAGCCATAGAACTTGTTGGAGACTTTATATCTCTCAAGTCGGGTATTTTCTTGAAATATTAACTTCAACTCATGGAACATCTCATATGGTCCATGACGTTCAAAACGTCTTTGAAGTCCCGATTCTAAGCCGTTAAGCATGGTGCACTAAACTATCAAGTAGTCATCATATTGAGCTAGCCAAACGTTCATAACGTCTGCATCTGCTCCTGCAATAGGTCTGTCACCTAGCGGTGCATTAAGGACATAATTCTTCTGTGCAGCAATGAGGATAAACCTCAGATCACGGATCCAATCCGCATCATTGCTACTAACATCTTTCAACACAATTTTCTCTAGGAACATATCAAAATAAACATATGAAAGCAACAACGCAAGCTATTGATCTACAACATAATTTGCAAAATACTACCAGGACTAAGTTCATGATAAATTTAAGTTCAATTAATCATATTACTTAAGAACTCCCACTTAGATAGACATCCCTCTAATCCTCTAAGTGATTACGTGATCCATATCAACTACACCATGTCCGATCATCACGTGAGATGGAGTAGTTTCAACGGTGAACATCAATATGTTGATCATATCTACTATATGATTCACGCTCGACCTTTCGGTCTCCGTGTTCCGAGGCCATATCTGTTATATGCTAGGCTCGTCAAGTTTAACCTGAGTATTCCGCGTGTGCAACTGTTATGCACCCGCTGTATTTGAACGTAGAGCCTATCACACCCGATCATCACGTGGTGTCTCAGCACGAAGAACTTTCGCAACAGTGCATACTCAGGAAGAACACTTTTGCTATGATAATTTAGTGAGGGATCATCTTATAATCCTACCGTCAATCAAAGCAATATAAGATGCATAAAAGATAAACATCACATGCAATCAATATAAGTGATATGATATGGCCATCATCATCTTGTGCTTGTGATCTCCATCTTCGAAGCACCGTCATGATCACCATCGTCACCGGCGCGACACCTTGATCTCCATCGTAGCATCGTTGTCGTTACGCCATCTATTGCTTCTACGACTATCTCTACCGCTTAGTGATAAAGTAAAGCAATTATAGGGCGTTTGCATTTCATACAATAAAGCGACAACCATATGGCTCCTGCCAGTTGCCGATAACTTCAGTTACAAAACATGATCATCTCATTGTTGGAAATATGCCCTAGAGGCAATAATAAAAGCATTATTATTGTATTTCCTTGTTCATGATAATTGTCTTTATTCATGCTATAATTGTGTTATCCGGAAATCGTAATGCATGTGTGAATAACAGACACCAACATGTCCCTAGTGAGCCTCTAGTTGACTAGCTCGTTGATCAACAGATAGTCATGGTTTCCTGACTATGGACACTGGATGTCATTGATAACGAGATCACATCATTGGGAGAATGATGTGATGGACAAGACCCAATCCTAAACATAGCACAAGATCGTATAGTTCGTTTGCTAGAGTTTTGCAATGTCAAAGTATCTTTTCCTTAGACCATGAGATCGTGTAACTCCCGGATACCGTAGGAGTGCTTTGGGTATGCCAAACGTCACAACGTAACTGGGTGACTATAAAGGTAGACTACGGGTATCTCCGAAAGTGTCTGTTGGGTGACATGGATCAAGACTGGGATTTGTCACTCCGTATGACGGAGAGGTATCACTGGGCCCACTCGGTAATGCATCATCATAATGAGCTCAGAGTGACCAAGTGTCTGGTCACGGGATCATGCATTACGGTACGAGTAAAGTGACTTGCCGGTAACGAGATTGAACGAGGTATTGGGATACCGACGATCGAATCTCGGGCAAGTAACATATCGATAGACAAAGGGAATAGCGTACGGGGTTGATAGAATCCTCGACATCGTGGTTCATCCGATGAGATCATCGTGGAGCATGTGGGAGCCAACATGGGTATCCAGATCCCGCTGTTGGTTATTGACCGGAGAGTCGTCTCGGTCATGTCTGCTTGTCTCCCGAACCCGTAGGGTCTACACACTTAAGGTTCAGTTACGCTAGGGTTGTAGGGATATGTATATGCAGTAACCCGAATGTTGTTCGGAGTCCCGGATGAGATCCCGGACGTCACGAGGAGTTCCGGAATGGTCCGGAGGTAAAGATTTATATATGGGAAGTCCTGTTTCGGGCATCGGGACAAGTTTCGGGGTTATCGGTATTGTACCGGGACCACCGGAAGGGTCCCGGGGGTCCACCGGGTGGGTCCACCTGTCCCGGGGGGCCACATGGGCTGTAAGGGGGTGCGCCTTGGCCTAATGGGCCAAGGGCACCAGCCCCACATAGGCCCATGCGCCTAGGGTTTAAGGGGGCAAGAGTCCTAGGAGGGTAAGGCACCTCCTAGGTGCCTTGGGGGGGAGGGAAACCCCCCTTGGCCGCCGGCCCCCTAGGAGATTGGATCTCCTAGGCTGCGCCACCCCCCCTTGGCACCCCTATATATAGTGGGGGAGAGGAGGGACTTCATACCTGAACGCCTCGGCCTTTGGTTGCCTCCTTCTCCCTCCCCAACACCTCCTCAACCTCCATAGTGCTTAGCGAAGCTCTGCCGGAGTACTGCAGCTCCATCAACACCACGCCGTCGTGCTGCTGCTGGTGCCATCTCCCTCAACCTCTCCTCCCTCCCTTGCTGGATCAAGAAGGAGGAGACGTGGCTGTTCCGTACGTGTGTTGAACGCGGAGGTGCCGTCCGTTCGGCGCTGGTCATCGGTGATTTGGATCACGTCGAGTACGACTACATCATCACCGTTCTTTTGAACGCTTCCGCTCGCGATCTACAAAGGTATGTAGATGCATCTAATCACTCGTTGCTAGATGAACTCCTAGATGATCTTGGTGAAACGAGTAGGAAAATTTTTGTTTTCTGCAACGTTCCCCAACAGTGGCATCATGAGCTAGGTCTATGCGTAGTTCTTCTTGCGCGAGTAGAACACAATTTGTTGTGGGCGTAGATTTGTCAACTTTCTTGCCGTTACTAGTCCTTTCTTGCTTCAGCGGTATTGTGGGATGAAGCGGCCCGGACCAACCTTACACGTACGCTTACGTGAGACCGGTTCCACCGACTAACATGCACTAGTTGCATAAGGTGGCTGGCGGGTGTCTGTCTCTCCTACTTTAGTTGGAGCGGAATCGATGAACAGGGTCCTTATGAAGGGTAAATAGAAGTTGACAAATCACGTTGTGGCTTTAACGTAGGTAAGAAAACGTTCTTGCTAGAACCCTAATTCAGCCACGTAAAACTTGCAACAACAATTAGAGGACGTCTAACTTGTTTTTGCAGCAAGTGGTTTGTGATATGATATGGCCAAAGTTGTGATGAATGATGAATGATCTATATGTGATGTATGAGATGTTCATGCTATTGTAATAGGATTCACGACTTGCATGTCGATGAGTATGACAACCGGCAGGAGCCATAGGAGTTGTCTTTATTCTTTTATATGACCTGCGTGTCATCAAGAAACGCCATGTAAATTACTTTACTTTATTGCTAAACGCGTTAGCCATAGTAGTAGAAGTAATAGTTGGCGAGCAACTTCATGGAGACACGATGATGGAGATCATGATGATGGAGATCATGGTGTCAAGCCGGTGACAAGATGATCATGGAGCCCCAAGATGGAGATCAAAGGAGCTATGTGATATTGGCCATATCATGTCACGTTTATTATTTGATTGCATGTGATGTTTATCATGTTTTGCATCTTGTTTACTTAGAACGACGGTAGTAAATAAGATGATCCCTCACAATAATTTCAAGAAGTGTTCCCCCTAACTGTGCACCGTTGCGACAGTTCGCTGTTTCAAAACACCACGTGATGATCGGGTGTTTTATTCAGACGTTCACATACAACGGGTGTAAGACAGATTTACACATGCAAACACTTAGGTTGACTTGACGAGCCTAGCATGTACAGACATGGCCTCGGAACACAGAAGACCGAAAGGTCGAGCATGAGTCGTATAGAAGATACGATCAACATGAAGATGTTCACCGATGTTGACTAGTCCGTCTCACGTGATGATCGGACACGGTCTAGTTTAACTCGGATCATGTAATACTTAGATGACCAGAGGGATGTCTAATCTAAGTGGGAGTTCACTAATAATTTGATTAGTTGAACTTAATTATCATGAACTTAGTCTAAAATCTTTGCAATATGTCTTGTAGATCAAATGGCCAACGTAGTCCTCAACTTCAACGCGTTCCTAGAGAAAACTAAGCTGAAAGACGATGGCAGCAACTATACGGACTGGGTCCGGAACCTGAGGATCATCCTCATAGCTGCCAAGAAAGATTATGTCCTACAAGCACCGCTTGGTGACGCACCCGTTCTCCCTGCAGAACAAGATGTTATGAACGCTTGGCAGGCACGTTTCGATGACTACTCCCTCGTTCAGTGCGGCATGCTTTACAGCCTAGAGCCGGGGCTCCAAAAGCGTTTTGAGAGACATGGAGCATATGAGATGTTCGAAGAGCTGAAAATGGTTTTCCAAGCTCATGCCCGGGTCGAGAGATATGAAGTCTCCGACAAATTCTTCAGCTGTAAGATGGAGGAAAACAGTTCTGTCAGTGAGCACATACTCACTATGTCTGGGTTGCATAACCGCTTGACTCAGCTGGGAGTTAATCTCCCGGATGATGCGGTCATTGACAGAATCCTCCAGTCGCTTCCACCAAGCTACAAGAGCTTTGTGATGAACTTCAATATGCAGGGGATGGAAAAGACCATTCCTGAAGTATTTGCTATGCTGAAATCAGCAGAGGTAGAAGTCAGGAAGGAACATCAAGTGTTGATGGTCAATAAAACCACTAAGTTCAAGAAAGGCAAGGGTAAAAAGAACTTCAAGAAGGACGGCAAGGAGGTTGCCGCGCCCGGCAAGCAAGCTGCTGGGAAGAAGCCAAAGAATGGACCCAAGCCCGAGACTGAGTGCTTTTATTGCAAGGGAAGCGGTCACTGGAAGCGGAACTGCCCTAAGTACTTAGCGGATAAGAAGGCCGGCAAAACAAAAGGTATATGTGATATACATGTAATTGATGTGTACCTTACTAGTGCCCGTAGTAGCTCCTGGGTATTTGATACCGGTGCAGTTGCTCACATTTGTAACTCAAAGCAGGGGCTGCGAAATAAGCGGAAACTGGCAAAGGACGAGGTGACGATGCGCGTCGGGAATGGTTCCAAGGTCAATGTGATCGCCGTCGGCACGCTACCTCTGCATCTCCCTTCGGGATTAGTTTTAAACCTTAATAATTGTTATTTAGTGCCAGCTTTGAGCATGAACATTGTATCGGGATCTCGTTTAATTCGAGATGGCTACTCTTTTAAATCTGAGAATAATGGTTGTTCCATTTTTATGAGAGATATGTTTTATGGTCATGCTCCTATGGTGAATGGTTTATTCCTTATGAATCTCCAACGTGATGCTACACATATTCATAATGTGAGTACCAAAAGAAGTAAGGTTGATAATGATAGTCCCACATACTTGTGGCACTGCCGCCTTGGTCACATAGGTGTTAAACGCATGAAGAAGCTCCATGCTGATGGACTTTTAGAGTCTCTTGATTATGAATCATTTGACACGTGCGAACCATGCCTTATGGGTAAAATGACCAAGACTCCGTTCTCAGGAACAATGGAGCGAGCAACCGACTTATTGGAAATCATACATACTGATGTGTGCGGTCCGATGAGTGTTGAGGCTCGCGGTGGCTATCGTTATGTTCTCACCCTCACTGATGATTTAAGTAGGTATGGGTATATCTACTTAATGAAACACAAGTCTGAAACCTTTGAAAAGTTCAAGGAATTTCAGAGTGAGGTTGAAAATCAACGTGACAGGAAAATCAAGTTTCTACGATCAGATCGTGGAGGAGAATACTTGAGTCACGAGTTTGGGGCACACTTAAGAAAATGTGGAATAGTTTCACAACTCACGCCGCCTGGAACACCTCAGCGTAATGGTGTGTCCGAACGTCGTAATCGCACTCTGTTAGATATGGTGCGATCTATGATGTCTCTTACCGATTTACCGCTTTCTTTTTGGGGCTATGCTTTAGAGACTGCCGCATTCACTTTAAATAGGGCTCCGTCGAAATCCGTTGAGACGACACCGTATGAATTATGGTTTGGGAAGAAACCTAAGCTGTCGTTTCTAAAAGTTTGGGGATGCGATGCTTATGTCAAGAAACTTCAACCTGAAAAGCTCGAACCCAAATCGGAAAAATGCGTCTTCATAGGGTACCCAAAAGAAACTATTGGGTACACCTTCTACCTCAGATCCGAAGGCAAGATCTTTGTTGCCAAGAATGGGTCCTTTCTGGAGAAAGAGTTTCTCTCGAAAGAAGTAAGTGGGAGGAAAGTAGAGCTTGATGAAGTATTGCCTCTTGAACCGGAAAATGGCGCAACTCAAGAAAATGTTCCTGAGGTGCCTGCACCGACTAGAGAGGAAGTTAATGAAAATGATCAAGATACTTCTGATCAAGCCCCTACTGAAATCCGAAGGTCCACAAGGACACGTTCCGCACCAGAGTGGTACGGCAACCCTGTCTTGGAAATCATGTTGTTAGACAACGGTGAACCTTCGAACTATGAAGAAGCGATGGCGGGACCGGATTCCGACAAATGGCTGGAAGCCATGAAATCCGAGATAGGATCCATGTATGAAAACAAAGTATGGACTTTGACTGACTTGCCCGTTGAGCGGCGAGCCATAGAAAATAAATGGATCTTTAAGAGGAAGACAGACGCGGATGGTAATGTGACCATCTATAAAGCTCGGCTTGTCGCTAAGGGTTATCGACAAGTTCAAGGGGTTGACTACGATGAGACTTTCTCACCGGTAGCGAAGCTGAAGTCCGTCCGAATCATGTTAGCAATTGCCGCATTCTATGATTACGAAATATGGCAAATGGACGTCAAAACGGCATTCCTTAATGGTTTCCTTAAGGAAGAATTGTATATGATGCAGCCGGAAGGTTTTGTCGATCCTAAGAATGCTGACAAAGTGTGCAAGCTCCAACGCTCGATTTATGGGCTGGTGCAAGCATCTCGGAGTTGGAACATTCGCTTTGATGAGATGATCAAAGCGTTTGGGTTTACACAGACTTATGGAGAAGCCTGCGTTTACAAGAAAGTGAGTGGGAGCTCTGTAGCATTTCTCATATTATATGTAGATGACATACTTTTGATGGGAAATGATATAGAACTCTTGGACAGCATCAAGGCCTACTTGAATAAAAGTTTTTCAATGAAGGACCTTGGAGAAGCTGCTTATATATTAGGCATCAAAATCTATAGAGATAGATCGAGACGCCTCATAGGTCTTTCACAAAGCACATACCTTGATAAGATATTGAAGAAGTTCAATATGGATCAATCCAAGAAAGGGTTCTTGCCTGTGTTACAAGGTGTGAAATTGAGCTCAGCTCAATGTCCGACCACGGCAGAAGATATAGAAGAGATGAGCGTCATCCCCTATGCCTCAGCCATAGGTTCTATTATGTATGCCATGCTGTGTACCAGACCTGATGTAAACCTTGCCGTAAGTTTGGTAGGAAGGTACCAAAGTAATCCCGGCAAGGAACACTGGACAGCGGTCAAGAATATCCTGAAGTACCTGAAAAGGACTAAGGAAATGTTTCTCGTTTATGGAGGTGACGAAGAGCTCGTCGTAAAGGGTTACGTCGACGCTAGCTTCGACACAGATCTGGATGACTCTAAGTCACAAACCGGATACGTGTATATTTTGAATGGTGGGGCAGTGAGCTGGTGCAGTTGCAAGCAAAGCGTCGTGGCGGGATCTACATGTGAAGCAGAGTACATGGCAGCCTCGGAGGCAGCACATGAAGCAATATGGGTGAAGGAGTTCATCACCGACCTAGGAGTCATACCCAATGCGTCGGGGCCGATCAAGCTCTTCTGTGACAACTCTGGAGCTATTGCACTTGCCAAGGAGCCCAGGTTTCACAAGAAGACAAGGCACATCAAGCGTCGCTTCAACTCCATTCGTGAAAATGTTCAAGATGGAGACATAGAGATTTGTAAAGTACATACGGACCTGAATGTAGCAGATCCGTTGACTAAACCTCTCCCTAGAGCAAAACATGATCAACACCAGAATTCCATGGGTGTTCGATTCATCACAATGTAACTAGATTATTGACTCTAGTGCAAGTGCGAGACTGTTGGAAATATGCCCTAGAGGCAATAATAAAAGCATTATTATTGTATTTCCTTGTTCATGATAATTGTCTTTATTCATGCTATAATTGTGTTATCCGGAAATCGTAATGCATGTGTGAATAACAGATACCAACATGTCCCTAGTGAGCCTCTAGTTGACTAGCTCGTTGATCAACAGATAGTCATGGTTTCCTGACTATGGACACTGGATGTCATTGATAACGAGATCACATCATTGGGAGAATGATGTGATGGACGAGACCCAATCCTAAACATAGCACAAGATCGTATAGTTCGTTTGCTAGAGTTTTGCAATGTCAAAGTATCTTTTCCTTAGACCATGAGATCGTGTAACTCCCGGATACCGTAGGAGTGCTTTGGGTATGCCAAACGTCACAACGTAACTGGGTGACTATAAAGGTAGACTACGGGTATCTCCGAAAGTGTCTGTTGGGTGACATGGATCAAGACTGGGATTTGTCACTCCGTATGACGGAGAGGTATCACTGGGCCCACTCGGTAATGCATCATCATAATGAGCTCAGAGTGACCAAGTGTCTGGTCACGGGATCATGCATTACGGTACGAGTAAAGTGACTTGCCGGTAACGAGATTGAACGAGGTATTGGGATACCGACGATTGAATCTCGGGCAAGTAACATATCGATAGACAAAGGGAATAGCGTACGGGGTTGATTGAATCCTCGACATCGTGGTTCATCCGATGAGATCATCGTGGAGCATGTGGGAGCCAACATGGGTATCCAGATCCCACTGTTGGTTATTGACCGGAGAGTCGTCTCGGTCATGTCTGCTTGTCTCTCGAACCCGTAGGGTCTACACACTTAAGGTTCAGTTACGCTAGGGTTGTAGGGATATGTATATGCAGTAACCCGAATGTTGTTCGGAGTCCCAGATGAGATCCCGGACGTTACGAGGAGTTCCGGAATGGTCCGGAGGTAAAGATTTATATATGGGAAGTCCTGTTTCGGGCATCGGGACAAGTTTCGGGGTTATCGGTATTGTACCGGGACCACCGGAAGGGTCCCGGGGGTCCACCGGGTGGGTCCACCTGTCCCGGGGGGCCACATGGGCTGTAAGGGGGTGCGCCTTGGCCTAATGGGCCAAGGGCACCAGCCCCACATAGGCCCATGCGCCTAGGGTTTAAGGGGGCAAGAGTCCTAGGAGGGTAAGGCACCTCCTAGGTGCCTTGGGGGGGGAGGGAAACCTCCCCTTGGCCGCCGGCCATAGGAGATTGGATCTCCTAGGCTGCGCACCACCCCCCCTTGGCACCCCTATATATAGTGGGGGAGAGGAGGGACTTCATACCTGAACGTCTCGGCCTTTGGTTGCCTCCTTCTCCCTCCCCAACACCTCCTCAACCTCCATAGTGCTTAGCGAAGCTCTGCCGGAGTACTGCAGCTCCATCAACACCACGCCGCCGTGCTGCTGCTGGTGCCATCTCCCTCAAACTCTCCTCCCTCCCTTGCTGGATCAAGAAGGAGGAGACGTGGCTGTTCCGTACGTGTGTTGAACGCGGAGGTGCCGTCCGTTCGGCGCTGGTCATCGGTGATTTGGATCACGTCGAGTACGACTACATCATCACCGTTCTTTTGAACGCTTCCGCTCGCGATCTACAAAGGTATGTAGATGCATCTAATCACTCGTTGCTAGATGAACTCCTAGATGATCTTGGTGAAACGAGTAGGAAAATTTTTGTTTTCTGCAACGTTCCCCAACACTCATACACTAAAATATAGCATCACGTCTTGACCATATCACATCACAACATGCCCGGCAAAAACAAGTTAGACGTCCTCTACTTTGTTGTTGCAAGTTTTACGTGGCTGCTACGGGCTTAGCAAGAACCGTTCTTACCTACGCATCAAAACCACAACGATAGTTTGTCAAGTTGGTGTTGTTTTAACCTTCGCAAGGACCTGGCGTAGCCACACTCAATTCAGCTAAAGTGAGAGAGACAGACACCCACCAGTCACCTTTAAGCACGAGTGCTCGTAACGGTGAAACCAGTCTCGCGTAAGCGTACGCGTAATGTCGGTCCGGGCCGCTTCATCTCACAATACCGCTGAGCCAAAGTATGACATGCTGGTAAGCAGTATGACTTGTATCGCCCACAACTCACTTGTGTTCTACTCTTGCATATGACATCTATGCATAAAACCTGGCTCTGATACCACTGTTGGGGAACGTAGTAATTTCAAAATTTTCCTACGTACACGCAAGATCATGGTGATGCATAGCAACGAGAGGGGAGAGTAATGTCCACGTACCCTCGTAGATCGTAAGCGGAAGCGTTATGACAACGCGGTTGATGTAGTCGTACGTCTTCACGATCCGACCGATCCAAGTACCGAACGTACGGCACCTCCGAGTTCAGCACACGTTCATCTCGATGACGATCCCTAGACTCCGATCCAGCAAAGTGTCGGGGATGAGTTCCGTCAGCATGACGGCGTGGTGACGATGATGATGTTCTACTGGCGCAGGGCTTCGCCTAAACTCCGCGATGATATGACCGAGGTGGAATATGGTGGAGGGGGGCACCGCACACGGCTAAGAAATGATCACGTAGATCAACTTGTGTTTTTGTACCTAGAGGTGCCCCCCTGCCCCCGTATATAAAGGAGCCAGGGGGAGGGGGTCGGCCGGCCAGGAGGGGTGCGCCAGGAGGAGTCCTCCTCCCACCGGGAGTAGGACTCCCCCCTTCCTTGTTGGAGTAGGAGAGAAGGAAAGAGGGGGAGAGGGGGAAGGAAAAAGGGGGCTGCACCCCTTGTCCAACTCGGACCAGAGGGGGGCTGCGCACCTCCTTCCTTTCGGCCTCTCTCCTCTATTCCCGTATGGCCCAATAAGGCCCATATACTCCCCGGCGAATTCCCATAACTCTCCGATACTCCGAAAAATACCCAAATCACTCGGAACCTTTCCGAAGTCCGAATATAGTCGTCGAATATATCGATCTTTACGTCTCGACCATTTCGAGACTCCTCGTCATGTCCCCGATCTCATCCGGGACTCCGAACTCCTTCGGTACATCAAAACTCATAAACTCATAATATAATTGTCATCGAAACCTTAAGCGTGTGGATCCTACGGGTTCGAGAACAATGTAGACATGACCGAAACACGTTTCCGGTCAATAACCAATAGCGGAACCTGGATGCTCATATTGGCTCCCACATATTCTACGAAGATCTTTATTGGTCAAACCGCATAACAACATACGTTGTTCCCTTTGTCATCGGTATGTTACTTGCCCGAGATTCGATCGTCGGTATCCAATACCTAGTTCAATCTCGTTACCGGCAAGTCTCTTTACTCGTTACGTAATGCGTCATTCTGTAACTAACTCATTAGCTACATTGCTTGCAAGGCTTATAGTGATGTGCATTACCGAGAGGGCCCAGAGATACCTCTCCGACAATCGGAGTGACAAAACCTAATCTCGAAATACGCCAACCCAACATGTACCTTTGGAGACACCTGTAGTACTCCTTTATAATCACCCAGTTACGTTGTGATGTTTGGTAGCACCCAAAGTGTTCCTCCGGTAAACGGGAGTTGCATAATCTCATAGTTACAGGAACATATATAAGTCATGAAGAAAGTAATAGCAACATACTAAACGATCAAGTGCTAAGCTAACGGAATGGGTCAAGTCAATCACATCATTCTCCTAATTATGTGATCCCGTTAATCAAATGACAACTCATGTCTATGGCTAGGAAACTTAACCATCTTTGATTCAACGAGCTAGTCAAGTAGAGGCATACTAGCGACACTATGTTTGTCTATGTATTCACACATGTATTATGTTTCCGGTTAATACAATTCTAGCATGAATAATAAACATTTATCATGATATAAGGAAATAAATAATAACTTTATTATTGCCTCTAGGGCATATTTCCTTCAAAGGTGCTGGCAACAAGACTCGCGGAGGACTTGCCCAAGTTGATTGGGCAACACCAGAGTGCATTCGTGAAGGGGCGCTCACTTCATGACAACTTCATGCTTGTCCAAGGCACAACTCGAAGATGGCATGCCCTGAAATCGCCAGCGGTGCTCCTAAAGCTTGATATCACAAAAGCTTTTGACTCCATACGATGGCCGTTTGCATTGCAAGTTCTTAGAAGGTCTGGATTTGGCACGAAGTGGATATCCTGGATTTGTGGACTGCTTGCTACATCTTCCACAAGAATTTTGGTCAATGGGATTCTGGGGAAGCCGATTCTAGCTTGCAAGGGCTTTCGCCAAGGGGACCCTTTGTCTCCCATGCTTTTCATCATGTGCATGGAGCCGCTAAGGGCTATGTTCAAAATAGCAACCGAGCGTGGTTTGCTCGAACCGTTGGCAAGATTAGGTCTGAAGCAGAGGGTGTCTATGTTTGCTGATGATGTGGTGATTTTCCTCAAGCCGAATGAATTGGAATCAAGAGTATGTGGTGCGATCTTGGATATCTTTGGAGAAGCATCGGGACTGGTGGTTAACATAAGCAAAAGTGCAGCCTTGCCAATCAGATGCTCGCAAGAGGAGTTGCAGATAGTTGCTGCTCAACTGGGTTGTGCGAATGGAATGTTCCCTTACAAATATCTTGGGCTGCCACTAACACTGAGAAAGCAAACAGCCGCGCAACTTCAAGGGCTAGTGGATCGGGTTGTTGACTGTTTACCCCTATGGAAAGCAGCCATGCTGTCCAAAAGTGGATGTTTACTCTTAGTACAGTCTGTGCTCTGTGCTGTTCCAGTTCACTCGATGCTAGCACTGGACTTGCCACCCAGGATTATATCGGCCCTCGTCAAAATCTGCAGAGGCTTTCTGTGGTGTGGAAAGAAGGAAGATCATGGTGGCAACTGCTCGGTGGCCTGGGACACGGTTTGTACGCCCAAATGGGCAGGAGGATTGGGTTTGCCAAACTTGCAATGGTTGAACAAGGCACTCCAAGCACGATGGCCATGGCTGCAGAAATTTGACAAGTCAAGAGCATGGGCAGAATTTCCAATTTCAGTGCCCGTTGAATCTCGCGCGCTTGTGCATGCGGCGGCAAGGTCAATAATTGGCGATGGGCGCGTAACGCTATTCTGGGAGGACAGATGGGTTGATGGGTCTACGATCAGTGACCTAGCTCCGGCAATTTATGCCAGGGTGTCGATGCGAATCAGGAAATCGAGATTGGTTTCAGAGGCGATAATGAATAACCAATGGGCACTTGACATTGGACCGGATCTGCAGGCAGAAGAATTGGAGGAGTTCATCAACCTGTGCCAATCATCTCTGAAACACAATTATCTGAAGGGGTGGAGGACATAGTCAAGTGGTCGTGGGAAACTGATGGAAGATACTCGGCCCGATCGGCATATGAAGCAAGATTTGCTTTAAGGGAGACCTCAACAACAGCTACGTGTACATGGGACTCCAAAGCACCTTTGAGGTGTCGCTTCTTTGCTTGGTTGGCAATTAGGAACAGATGCTGGATGTCGGATAGACTGGCGCGCCATGGATTGCCGCATCAGGACTCCTGTCCTCTGTGTGACCAGGAGATTGAGACGATCAAGCCCCTCATGGTGGAATGCCCATTGGCAAAGCAGGTGTGGTTTGAGATGGGGAGATTCACTAGATCAGTAGCTTTTGAGCCTCGTCCGGATGAGACTATTGAGGAATGGTGCACAAGACAAGAAGCAAACGCGACAAAGCTGAAGCCTAGGAGAGCCCAATGCCTACTTGGGATGTGGACGATATGGAAGCATCGAAATGATGTGGTATTCAACGCTGTAGCACCCTCGGCTTCCCAAGTCATAAGGAAAATGAAGGAAGAGGCAATGATATGGGATCGAGCCGACCTGTTTAAAGTAAAGCAAGCAGGAAGGGTGGAAGAGCAAGGGGTGTGGGGTTTTAGTGAGTAGTTCTTCTAGTTCTTTGGGTAGTGGGGATTGAAAATCCACATGTAAATACTATCAGTAAATATGACTTTGGGAGCTCATCCTACCCTTCTTTCTATAATGAATGATACGCATGCTTGTGCGTATTCGAGAAAAAAAGATATGATAGTGACTTTCATTGCAAAGGAAGTTAGTGATACAATCTGAACAGTCATTTACCATTGGACTTCAATCCGCCTGCTACTGGCAGCCGAGGGATGGCAAACAGCAATGCACGCTCAACTGAGACTGGAAACAAAAGCATGGCGGAATTGAATACCATCGTGGTCAACCATGCTACGACTGCACGCGACATTGTTTGAACATCAGCAAAATTCCTGGTGCAATGTGCAAGAAGGGTAAGTATCTGCCAAAAGTTCCACAACCAACACCTCTGGATTTGCAAAACATTTCAATTGATTGATTGGTAAAACAATAAATAATAGCCAAAAACAGCAAAGAAACAGAGATTAGGGAAAACACGGTTCCTTTTCAGACTTACAAATAAACTTGTCAGACTAATGATGCAACAATGTCGGAACCTACCATGTCTCCGCCCTTGTCACCCCCTCGCCCCGGGTTAGCAACACTGGTGGCTTATGGCTGTATATGTACCTCAAAAGGACGACGCGAAGGTGGCATTCCTTGCTGAGCTGCATGACTTTCGTCTCACTTGTGCGGGCTCGAGAATTGTTGGGGGCGATTTCAACAGGATCTTGTCCTCTGCTGACAAGAACAATGGGTGTTTGCATCACCGATCTATGAGCCGCTTTCGCTGCTTCGTTGCTAACATGGACTTGCGTGACTTATACCTCCATGGTCGTCGATACAGCTGGTCCAACAAGCAAGAGAACCCCACTCTCGTGAGGAACGACAGAGATCTCTGCACTCCTAGCTGGGAGGACTTCCAGCCGCACTGCCTTCTCCGATGTCTTGCCTCGGCTGCTTCCGACCATGCTCCTCTCCTCCTTGATTGCTCTAGACGTCCAGGCAGCCCCAAGCGTTTCCACTTTGAGCGGTTTTGGGTCCAGCTCGAGGGCTTCCATGACATTGTCAACACCGCCTGGAACTGCGAGCCACTGGATCCCGACCCTTTCAGGAGGATTTATTAGCGCCTCAAGATCACGGCCCGTCGACTCCAGAGCTGGAGTGCACGCTGCATCGACAACATCTCCCTTCAGCTTATGGTGGTGCAGGAGCTGATTGCTCGCCTTGATGCGGCGCAGGACTCGCACCCCCTCTCCCCTTCAGAGGCCTGGCTGCACCGAAACCTAAAGCTCAAGTATCTAGGTCTTGCTTCTCTTGAGAGGTCGATTGCCCGCCAGCGCGTGCGCCTTTCCTGGCTTCGGGAAGGCGATACTAATTCCACTTTCCTCAAGATCCATGCCTCCCAGTGCAAGCAGAAGAATCGCATCATGCACCTAAGCGTCGGCGATACGTTGGTATCTGATGAGGCCGAGATGGCCGAGGCCGCGTCCCCACACTTTGCGCGCATATTTGGCTCCACGGATGAGCGCAAGATCACCATGGCCCTCGATGCCTTCTATGATCGCTCCTTTGATCTCTCGGAACTAGAGCTCCCCTTCTCCGAGGCCAAGATCTGGGAGGCCGTTAAATCTCTTCCTTCGGGCAAGGCCCCGGGTCCGGACGGCTTCACCTCTGAGTTCCCGCGCGCTTGCTGGGACATTGTCAAGCTCGATATTTGTGATGCTTTCGACAAGCTTTACCACCTGAAGGCATGGGCTTCCAGAAGCTTAATGAAGCGCTTGTCACCCTCCTCCTGAAGAAGCCCGACGCCACCACTCTCGCTGACTACAGGCCTATCAGCCTGATTCACCTCCAGGCCAAGCTTTTTGCCAAGGTGTTGTCTCCCAGGCTCGCTCCCCGTCTTAGGACCATGGTGTTGACCAACCAGAGCGTGTTCATTGCTGGCCGTTGTATCCACGACAACTTCTTCCTGGTCCAGCACAACATGAGGGTCCCACGCGTCTTTCTCAAGCTAGATATTGCTCGCGCCTTCGACTCTGTTTCATGGCCATTCCTCCTGTGGCTCCTTGGGCACCTTGGCTTTGGCCCAAGGTGGCGTGAGTGGATCTCCATCCTGCTCTCCATGGTGAAGACGCGTGTGCTCATCAACGGCACCCCCCCCATCTGCCACGAAAAAGGACTCCGGCAGGGCGACCCTATCTCTCCCATGCTTTTCACCCTGGTCATCGACGAGCTCAACTCCCTCCTTCAGCACGCCATCAGATCTGGAGTGCTGCGCCGCCTCATGGAGCGTCGGATGACCTCGAGCCTCTCCCTCTATGCTAACGACGTGGTTATCTTCTGCCACCTGGACCCTCACGAGCTTGAGGTCATCCGCGAGCTGCTCCGGGTCTTCGGGGCCGTGACTGGATTGCACACCAACTACCGGAAGTGCTCCACCACGCCGATCCATTGCATGCTGAGCAGACTCTGCTGATCGAGGGCATGCTATCCTGCCCGATCGCGCACTTCCCTATCATGTACCTCGGCATCCCGCTCTCGACCCGGAAAGTTTCTGCTGCGGCTCTTATGCCACTGGTGGAGCGCATGGCGCGCAAGCTGCTGACTTGGCGAGCGTCCCTCCTCTTGCGAAGGGAGAGATTGGCTCTGGTGTGCCACGTTCTTGCCGCCATGCCAGTCCACCTGCTTATGGCCATGGCGCTCCGGCCCCCTGTCCTCAAGAAGATCAATCGTATCATGCGTGACTTTCTCTAGCATGGCAAGGGCGACGCCTCTCGTGGAGGCTGCCTAGTTAGTTGGCAAAAGGTTTGAAGGGGGAGTGGCTTGGCATCCGTGATCTTCAGCGTACCGGTGTGGCTCTTTGCGCTAGATGGCTTTGGCTTTAGGCCACCGATCGCTCCCGTCCCTGGCGACACCTTCACTTGCCCTTTGATAACGAGGTCGAGGCCATTTTTTATGCCTCCACTTCCTGGATTCTTGGAGATGGGACCTCCTGCTTGTTCTGGAAAGACCGCTGGATCTCAGGCCGCTCGTTCAATGAGCTTGCGCCGACCATGCTTGCCTTGGTCCCCAAGCGCCAGAGACGGACGATGACCGTTGCCCTGGGTGGGAGATATCCAGTGTGCATTGGGTCTAGTTGCGATGGTTCAATACGTCGAGCTTTGGCATGCCCTGCAGCCTGTTACCTTATCCCTCGACCCCCGATGTGCTGCGCTGGAAGTGGACCGATTCAGGCGTCTACACTACGAATTCCTGCTACCGAGCCATGTTTTCAAGCTCTACCATCGCGCCCAACTGGAAGCTAATCTGGCGCACGTGGGCTCCCCTGCGGTTCCGTGTCTTCGCGTGGCTCGCAAGCCAAGATTTTTGTTGGTCCGCGGCCGGCCTTGCACGTCATGGCCTACCGCATGATGATCGCTGCATCTTCCGTGACCAAGTGCTGGAAACCCTATACCACCTTCTGCTCCAATGCCCATTCTCCCAGATCATTTGGCACGAGATCTTCACTTGGTGTCGTCTGCCAATCCCCCCTCCGGACACTGATGATTGCTTCTTGGATTGGTGGGCCGCTGCCAGTAGGCGCGTTCCTGCGGCCATGCAGAAAGGACACGCCTCCCTTGCGCTCCTCACGACATGGTCCATCTGGCGCCATCGCAGTGCATGCATCTTCAACCATGCGCACCCCTCTACCTCGCACCTCCTTCAGGTCATCAAGGACGACGCTTGGGCATGGGCTACTGCAGGGGCCAAGGACATCGCGAACTTTATGCCTCCTTGATACCTAGATAGATTGGGGCCGGGCATCCCCATTTTGTCCTGCTCATGTACCACCTTTCCACGCCAAGTTTGTGTACATAGTAAGGTGCTACCCTTGTAACCCTGCCACTCTTGCTTTCTACCTATCAATGGAATGATACACATCTTGCGTATTCACGGAAAAAATGATGCAACAATGGTAAACATCATTTGCTTCTCCAAGAGTGCTTTTTACATTATCCATAGTGCTCTTACAGAAGCAATGTCAAGCAGCAAAACATTATTTGGATCTCAGTATCTCACTTGATTCGCTTATACAAGTCTGAGGATCCAAACATGCAATCTTCTAGCTCTGGAACCTACAACCTGCTTGAACCACATAACAGATTATTAATATGGTGTAATTTTACTAAAAGTAATTGAAAATTTAGGTACTATCATAAGCACCAAATTCTCATAATGCCAAGGCGTCACCGCTTGATAAATTGACAGTGGGCAGAGACCCAAAAGTACCCATACTGATAAGTTACACATATGGTGCAAATTTCTAAAAGTAATTGATAGCACTAAGCGGTCAAATTGTATCATCAATGACGCGCAAGTGGTCTGTTAATGCCTAGGGGTCAGTAATGCTGTATTCATTATAGACGGGCATGTAGGTCGGTGAGTGATGTGTTACACCATTGATCGACTGACACGTCTGTGTTGACCGTCAACAGGACAAGAGAAATAGTGGTATCAGTGACTGTCCACTGATAGATATACCAAGTACTGCCCAACAGGGCACAAATTACACACGCAATACACAAGAAGCACATATAAGCATTTTTCATATGACGTCATGTACATAAAGACATCTACATCTCTTACATATCATTTACCAATACAATTTGATTTACATATATAACAGATATGTGAAGGAAATATTCCCTAGAGCCAATAATAAAGTTATTATTTATTTCCTTATATCATGATAAATGTTTATTATTCATGCTAGAATTGTATTAACCGGAAACATAATACATGTGTGAATACATAGACAAACATAGTGTCACTAGTATGCCTCTACTTGACTAGCTCGTTTATCAAAGATGGTTATGTTTCCTAGTCATGGACAAAAGAGTTGTCATTTGATTAACGGGATCACATCATTGGGAGAATGATGTGATTGACTTGACCCATTCCATTAGCTTAGCACTTGATCGTTTAGTATATTGCTATTGCTTTCTTCATGACTTATACATGTTCCTGTAACTATGAGATTATGCAACTCCCGTTTACCGGAGGAACACTTTGGGTGCTACCAAACGTCACAACGTAACTGGGTGATTATAAAGGAGTACTATAGGTGTCTCCAAAGGTACATGTTGGGTTGGCGTATTTCGAGATTAGGTTTTGTCACTCCGATTGTCGGAGAGGTATCTCTGGGCCCTCTCGGTAATGCACATCACTATAAGCCTTGCAAGCAATGTAGCTAATGAGTTAGTTACGGAATGATGCATTACGTAACGAGTAAAGAGACTTGCCGGTAACGAGATTGAACTAGGTATTGGATACCGACGATCGAATCTGGAGCAAGTAACATACCAACGACAAAGGGAACAACGTATGTTGTTATGCGGTTTGACCGATAAAGATCTTCGTAGAATATGTAGGAGCCAATATGAGCATCCAGGTTCCGCTATTGGTTATTGACCAAGAATAGTTCTAGGTCATGTCTACATAGTTCTCGAACCCGTAGGGTCCGCACGCTTAACGTTACGATGACAGTTTTATTATGAGTTTATAAGTTTTGATGTACCGAAGTTTGTTCGGAGTCCCGGATGAGATCGGGGACATGATGAGGAGTCTCGAAATGGTCGAGACGTAAAGATCGATATATTGGACGACTATATTCGGAGTTCGGAAAGGTTCCGAGTGATTCGGGTATTTTTCGGAGTACCGGAGAGTTACGGGAATTCGCCGGGGAGTATATGAGCCTTATTGGGCCATACGGGAATAGAGGAGAGAGGCCAAAAGGAAGGAGGCCTGCGCCCCCCCCCTCTCGTCCGAATTGGACAAGGGGCGCAGCCCCCCTTTCCTTCTTCCTCTCCCCCTCTTTCCCCTTCTCCTACTCCAACAAGGGAGGTGGAATCCTATTAGGACTAGGGAGTCCTAGTAGGACTCCACACTTGGCGTGCCCCCTCCTAGGGCCGGCCACCTCCCCCCTTGCTCCTTTATATACGGGGGCAGGGGGGCACCCCATGACACAAGTTGATCTACGGATCGTTCCTTAGCCGTGTGCGGTGCCCCCCTCCACCATATTCCACCTCGGTCATATCGTCGTGGAGTTTAGGCGAAGCCCTGCGCCGGTAGAGCATCATCATCGTCACCACGCCGCCGTGCTGACGAAACTCATCCCCGAACCTTTGCTGGATCGGAGCCCGGGGATCGTCATCGAGCTGAACGTGTGCTGAACTCGGATGTTCCGTACGTTCGGTGCTTGGATCGGTCGGATCGTGAAGACGTACGACTACATCAACCGCGTTGTCATAACGCTTCCACTTACGGTCTACGAGGGTACGTGGACAACACTCTCTCCTCTCGTTGCTATGCCATCACCATGATCTTGGGTGTACGTAGGAAATTTTTTGAAATTACTGCGTTCCCCAACAGTGGCATCCGAGCCTAGGTTTTATGCTTGATGTTATATGCACGAGTAGAACACAAGTGAGTTATGGGCGATACAAGTCATACTGCTTACCAGCATGTCATACTTTGATTCGGCGGTATTGTTGGATGAAGCGGCCCGGACCGACATTACGCGTACGCTTGTACGAGACTGGTCTTACCGCCGTGCTTTGCACACAGGTGACTAGCGGGTGTCTGTTTCTCCAACTTTAGTTGAATCGAGTGAGGCTACGCCCGGTCCCTGCGAAAGTTAAAACAGCACTAACTTGACGAACTATCGTTGTGGTTTTGATGCGTAGGTAAGAACGGTTCTTGCTCAGCCCGTAGCAGCCACGTAAAATTTGCAACAACAAAGTAGAGGACGTCTAACTTGTTTTTGCAGGGCATGTTGTGATGTGATATGGTCAAGACGTGATGAGATATAATTTGTTGTATGAGATGATCATGTTTTGTTGAAGTTATCGACAACTGGCACAAGCCCTATGGTTGTCTCTTTGTTGCATAAGATGCAAGTACCAAATAATTGCTTTACTTTATCGCTATGCGATAGCAATAGTTGCAAGAGCAATAGTTGGCGAGACGACCATGTGACAACACATTGATATAGATCAAGATGATGAAGATCATGGTGTCGTGCCGGTAACGATAGAGATCATGACAGTACTTTGGAGATGGAGATCAAAGGCGCAAGATGATCATGGCCATATCATGTCACATATTTTGATTGCATATGATGTTTATCTGTTATACATCTTATTCTGTTTTGTTTGACGGTAGCATTTTAAGATGATCTCTCACTAATTATCAAGAAGTGTTCTCCCTGAGTATGCACCGTTGCGAAAGTTCTTCGTGCTGAGACACCACGTGATGATCGGGTGTGATAGGCTCTACGTTCAAATACAACGGGTGCAAAACAGTTGCACACGCGGAATACTCAGGTTAAACTTGACGAGCCTAGCATATACAGATATGGCCTCGGAACACGGAGACCGAAAGGTCGAGCGTGAATCATATAGTAGATATGATCAACATATTGATGTTCTTCGTTGAAACTACTCCATCTCACATGATGATCGGACATGGTTTAGTTGATATGGATCACGTGATCACTTAGAGGATTAGAGGGATGTCTATCTAAGTGGGAGTTCTTAAGTAATATGATTAATTGAACTTTAATTTATCATGAACTTAGTCCTGGTACTATTTTGCAAATTATGTTGTAGATCAATAGCTTGCGTTGTTGCTTTCATATGTTTATTTTGATATGTTCCTAGAGAAAATTGTGTTGAAAGATGTTAGTAGCAATGATGCGGATTGGATCCGTGATCTGAGGTTTATCCTCATTGCTGCACAGAAGAATTATGTCCTTAATGCACCGCTAGGTGACAGACCTATTGCAGGAGCAGATGCAGACGTTATGAACGTTTGGCTAGCTCAATATGATGACTACTTGATAGTTTAGTGCACCATGCTTAACGGCTTAGAATTGGGACTTCAAAGATGTTTTGAACATCATGGACCATATGAGATGTTCCAGGAATTGAAGTTAATATTTCAAGCAAATACCCGAGTTGAGAGATATGAAGTCTCCAAAAAGTTCTATTGCTAAAAGATGGAGGAGAATCGCTCAACTAGTGAGCATGTGCTCAGATTGTCTGAGTACTTCAATCGCTTGAATCAAGTGGGAGTTAATCTTCCAGATAAGATAGTGATTGACAGAATTCTCTAGTCACCATCACCAAGTTAGTAGAACTTCGTGATGAACTATAGTATGCAAGGGATGACGAAACAATTCCCAAGCTCTTCGTGATGTTGAGATCAACGAAGGTAAAAATCAAAAAAGAGCATCAAGTGTTGATGGTTGACAAGATCACTAGTTTCAAGAAAAGGGCAAAGGGAAAGAAAGGGAAACTTCAAGTAGAATGGCAAACAAGTTGTCACTCCCATGAAGAAGACCAAAGCTGGACCAAAGCCTGAAACTGAGTGCTTACACTGCAAAGGAAATAGTCACTGGAAGCGGAAATGCCCTGAATATTTGGTGGATAAGAAGGATGGCAAAGTGAACAAGGGTATATTTGATATACAGGTTATTGATGTGTACCTTACTAGTGTTTATAGTAGCCCCTGAGTATTTGATACTTGTTCGGTTGCTAAGATTAGTAACTCGAAACAGGAGTTACATAATAAACAGAGACTAGTTGAAGGGGAAGTAACGATGAGTGTTGGAAGTAGTTCCAAGATTGATATGATCATCATCGCACACTCCCTATACTTTCGGGATTAGTGTTAAACCTAAATAAATGTTATTTGGTGTTTGCGTTGAGCATGAACATGATTTGATCATGTTTATTGCGATACAGTTATTCATTTAAAGTTAGAGAATAATTGTTATTCTGTTTACATGAATAAGACCTTCGATGGTCATACACCCAATGAAAATAGTTTGTTGGATCTCGATCATAGTGATACACATATTCATAATATTGATGCCAAAAGATGCAAAGTTAATAATGATAGTGCAACTTATTTGTGGCACTGCCGTTTGGGTCATATCGGTGTAAAGCGCATGAAGAAACTCCATAAAGATGGATTTTCGGAATCACTTGGTTATGAATCATTTGATGCTTGCGAACCGTGCCTTTTGGGCAAGATGACTAAAACTCTGTTCTCCGGAACAATGGAACAAGCTACTGACTTATTGGAAATAATACATACCGATGTATGCGATCCAATGAGTGTTGATGCTTGTGGCAAGTATCGTTATTTTCTGACCTTCACAAGATGATTTGAGCAGATATGGGTATATCTACTTGATGAAACATAAGTCTAAAATAGTTGAAAGGTTCAAAGAATTTCAGAGTGAAGTGGAAAAATCATCATAACAAGAAAATAAAGTTTCTGCGATCTGATCACGGAGACAAATATTTGAGTTACGAGTTTGGTCTTCAATTAAAACAATGTGGAATAGTTTCACAGCTCACGCCACCTGGAACACCACAACGTTATGGTGTGTCCGAACGTCGTAACCGCACTTTATTGGATATGGTGCGATCTATGATGTCTCTTACTGATTTACCATTATCATTTTGGGGTTATGCATTAGAGACAGTTGCATTCACGTTAAAAGGGCACCATCTAAATCCGTTGAGACATCGTATGAACGATGGTTTAGAAGTAAACCTAAGCTGTCGTTTCTTAAAGTTTGGAGTTGCGATGCTTATATGAAAAAAGGTTTTCAACCTGATAAGCTCGAACCCAAATCGGAGAAGTGCGTCTTCATAGAATACCCAAAGGAAACTGTTGGGTACTCCTTCTATCACAAATCCAAAGGCAAAACATTCATTGCTAAGAATGGATCCTTTCTAGAGAAGGAGTTTCTCTCGAAAGAAGTGAGTGGGAGGAAAGTAGAACTTGATGAGGTAACTGTACCTGCTCCCTTATTTGAAAGTAGTTCATCACAGAAATATGTTCCTGTGACAACTACACCAATTAGTGAGGAAGTTAATGATGATGATCATGAAACTTCAGATTAAGTTACTACAAAACCTCGTAGGTCTTCCAGAGTAAGATCCGCACCAGAGTGATACGGTAATCATGTTCTGGAAGTTATGTTACTAGACCATGACGAACCTACGAACTATGAAGAAGCGATGGTGAGCCCAGATTCCGCAAAATGGCTTGAGGCCATGAGATCTGAGATAAGATCCATGTATGAAAACAAAGTATGGACTTTGATTGACTTGCCCAATGATCGGCGAGACATTGAGATTAAATGGATCTTCAAGAGGAAGATGGACGCTGATAGTGTTACTATCTACAAAGCTAGAATTGTCGCAAAAGGTTTTCGATAAGTTCAAGGTTTTGACTATGATGAGAGTTTTTCACTCGTATCTATGCTTAAGTCTGTCTGAATCATGTTAGCAATTGCCGCATTTTATGAAATCTGGCAAATGGATAAACAAAACTGCATTCCTTAATGGTTTTCTTAAAGAAGAGTTGTATATGATGCAACCAGAAGGTTTTGTCAATCCTAAAGGTGCTAACAAATTGTGCAAGCTCCATCGATCCATCTATGGACTGGTGCAAGCATCTCGGAGTTGGAATATACGCTTTGATGAGTTGATCAAAGCATATGGTTTTATACAGACTTTTGAAGAAGCCTGTATTTACAAGAAAGTGAGTGGGAGCTCTGTAGCATTTCTAATATTATATGTGGATGACATATTGTTAATTGGAAATGATATGGAAATTCTGGATAGCATGAAAGGATACTTGAATAAGAGTTTTTTAAAGCAAGACCTCGTTGAAGCTACTTACACATTGAGCATCAAGATCTATATAGATAGATCAAGACGCTTGATAAGATTTTTCAATGAGTACATACCTTGATAATTTTTTTGAAATAGTTCGAAATGGAACAGTCAAAGAAGGAGTTCTTGCCTATGTTGCAAGGTGTGAAGTTGAGTAAGACTCAAAACCCGACTATGGCAGAAAATAGAAAGAGAATGAAAAGTCATTCCCTATGCCTCAGTCATAGGTTCTATAAAGTATGCTATGCTATGAACCAGACCTATTGTATACCTTGCTCTGTGTTTGGCAAAAGAATACAATTTTGATCTAATAATAGATCACTGGACAGCAGTCAAGAATATCCTTAGTGAGGACCAAGGAAATACTTCTCGATTATGGAGGTGATAAAAGAGCCCGTCGTAAAAAGTTACATCGGTGCAAGCTTTTACACTGATCCAGATGACTCTAAGTCTCAATTTGGATACATATTGTAAGTGGGAGCAATTAAGCTAGAGTAGCTCCATGCAGAGCATTGTAGACATAGAATATTTGCAAAATACATACGGCTCTGAATGTGACAGACCCGTTGACTAAACTTCTCTCACGAGCAAAACATGATCATACCTTAGTACTCTTTGGGTGTTAATCACATAGCGATGTGAACTAGATTATTGACTCTAGTAAACCCTTTGGGTGTTGATCACATGACGATGTGAACTATGGGTGTTAATCATATACAGATATGAATATTGGTGTTAAATCACATGATGATGTGAACTAGATTATTGACTCTAGTGCAAGTGGGAGACTGAAGGAAATATGCCCTAGAGGCAATAATAAAGTTATTATTTATTTCCTTATATCATGATAAATGTTTATTATTCATGCTAGAATTGTATTAACCGGAAACATAATACATGTGTGAATACATAGACAAACATAGTGTCACTAGTATGCCTCTACTTGACTAGCTCGTTTATCAAAGATGGTTATGTTTCCTAACCATGGACAAAGAGTTGTCATTTGATTAACGGGATCACATCATTAGGAGAATGATGTGATTGACTTGACCCATTCCGTTAGCTTAGCACTTGATCGTTTAGTATGTTGCTATTGCTTTCTTCATGACTTATACATGTTCCTGTAACTATGAGATTATGCAACTCCCGTTTACCGGAGGAACACTTTGGGTGCTACCAAACGTCACAACGTAACTGGGTGATTATAAAGGAGTACTACAGGTGTCTCCAAAGGTACATGTTGGGTTGGCGTATTTCGAGATTAGGTTTTGTCACTCCGATTGTCGGAGAGGTATCTCTGGGCCCTCTCGGTAATGCACATCACTATAAGCCTTGCAAGCAATGCAGCTAATGAGTTAGTTACGGAATGATGCATTACGTAACGAGTAAAGAGACTTGCCGGTAACGAGATTGAACTAGGTATTGGATACCGACGATCGAATCTCGAGCAAGTAACATATCGATGACAAAGGGAACAACGTATGTTGTTATGCGGTTTGACCGATAAAGATCTTCGTAGAATATGTAGGAGCCAATATGAGCATCCAGGTTCCGCTATTGGTTATTGACCAAGAATAGTTCTAGGTCATATCTACATAGTTCTCGAACCCGTAGGGTCCGCACGCTTAACGTTACGATGACAGTTTTATTATGAGTTTATAAGTTTTGATGTACCGAAGTTTGTTCGGAGTCCCGGATGAGATCGGGGACATGATGAGGAGTCTCAAAATGGTCGAGACGTAAAGATCGATATATTGGACGACTATATTCGGAGTTCGGAAAGGTTCCGAGTGATTCGGGTATTTTTCGGAGTACCGGAGAGTTACGGGAATTCACCGGGGAGTATATGGGCCTTATTGGGCCATACGGGAATAGAGGAGAGAGGCCAAAAGGAAGGAGGCCTGCGCCCCCCCCCCCTCTGGTCCGAATTGGACAAGGGGCGCAGCCCCCCTTTCCTTCTTCCTCTCCCCCTCTTTCCCCTTCTCCTACTCCAACAAGGGAGGTGGAATCCTACTAGGACTAGGGAGTCCTAGTAGGACTCCACACTTGGCGCGCCCCTCCTAGGGCCGGCCACCTCCCCCCTTGCTCCTTTATATACGGGGGCAGGGGGGCACCCCATGACACAAGTTGATCTACGGATCGTTCCTTAGCCGTGTGCGGTGCCCCCCTCCACCATATTCCACCTCGGTCATATCGTCGCGGAGTTTAGGCGAAGCCCTGCGCCGGTAGAGCATCATCATCGTCAGCACGCCGTCGTGCTGATGGAACTCATCCCCGAAGCTTTGCTGGATCGGAGCCCGGGGATCGTCATCGAGCTGAACGTGTGCTGAACTCGGAGGTGCCGTACGTTCGGTGCTTGGATCGGTCGGATCGTGAAGACGTACGACTACATCAACCGCGTTGTCATAACGCTTCCGCTTACGGTCTACGAGGGTACGTGGACAACACTCTCTCCTCTCGTTGCTATGCCATCACCATGATCTTGCGTGTACGTAGGAAATTTTTTGAAATTACTACGTTCCGCAACAATATGCACATCTAACATAGACTTAGCATTAAACCTACAAAATTTTAGAACCCCTTGGGAATGATATCCTCTTGTGAGCACACTACTGAAGAGAATAGTGTTGAGACTGTCAACTCTTGGGAATGATATTCATTCTCCAATAAGCGGCAAAGAGTCCAAATATAACGCTCATCTTCTTAACATATTCATAACTAAATGCTCACATATAACATGGATTATATATAATTACATGCATCACATAGTTGTACAAAAAACATTACGAGCACAATAACATTGCAAGCAAAAAAAAAATAAACTATAAGGCTCTACTGCAGTTGTAACTGAATCATCCATGACGTGCCTAGCTTATTTGAAATAGCAACGCTATTACTCCCTCCGTTCCAAATTACCCACGTTCCACTGCATAGCGGCAACAACCTAATGGGAGAGCATTGTCGTGGCGTTGGTAAGTCGTGCGAGCGGTCGCGTGGGGATGGAGGGGCCATGACAAATGGCCTCAGAGACATCAGAGAGGCCGGCACAGATTATCGGCCAAAAGTGGGGGGATAAGGTGAAGGCTAACAGGAGGGGCAGACTCGACGACAGTTCCAATTTAGACCGGTCTATGATAACCATCGACGGCAAGGTAAAATATTGTTATCACTGAAGAACGACAGATGGCCGATTAGTTATAATGCCCATCACTGACGGATGGTCAATGATGGGTCAGTGACCAGTGATGAGGGGTCAATATTGTTCAGATCTGTAGTAAAGAGTGGTATTTGTCTCTTGTGGAGGGTTACTGTAATGTGCCTGCAAGTTAATTGAGATCCAAAGCAAACTAATTACAAAGGTTGAAATATTGCGAGTGTTTGGTGACTGGAATTAGAAGTGCAAAAATAAAGTAAAAGAAGGAGATAGCAAATTGAATCAACAATAACGCTAGGATGTTCTCGGGAATGTGGATTCACCTCTGGTATGCATAAAAAGTAATGATACAAATGGATAATTCTAGGTCGGATAACTAAGCCACCTCACATGGTTTCTATAAGTGAGGAGCGCTTGGTACGACATACACGCCAACATGCGTAGCCACGTATCACACACGCCATCATTGATACATCGTTGACACAGAGCGCATGTATCCACGTATCTGTAATTGGCTCTGTCCACTTCCAAAAACATTGTATTAGGTGGAGATATGTTATCTGAACCTACAATTATGCATCTGCATAGTGACATAACACACATACTAGAGGTGAATCCTGATTTCTTAAGACTGCCTTAGCCATATTCATGTTTTCATCATTTCCATTACCACTTGTATTTTAACTTTATTCTTGTACACTTTTAGTTCTCATTATAAGCTCTTGCAATATTTTCACCTTCACAACACACTTGCTTTGAATCATAATTAACTTGCAGGCACATTTCGATAAACCACTATAAGAGGCGGATACCATTTTCTGTGCACCATGTGGGGTCTATACTCTTACTTCAAAAAGACTACAACTAAATCATGTGCACTTGTAGAATATCAACTAGTAGGTTTAGGCGAATTGCAAAAAAAACTAGTAGGTTTAGGCATAGCCGAGTATGCCAATGTCGAGGTAGCCGATCATAACGATGCTGACATGGTTGAGGTAGTCGTGGACGAAGGTCTAGTCATCCTGGATGATGAGACTGCACAAAGAGGAGGTGCAAAAAAATTGCGATATGTTCTAGATGTTGGAGTTGCAATCGTTCACGATACACCTTACGGATATCAAAGGGCTTGTGCGCAATGAAACCATCGATTTTGCCAGGACGGAAGGAAACACATCGAGCACACATCGATTTTGCTAGTACCGTGTGACTGTACAGGGGTCGTCACTATAGTGACGCCGTGTTGTTGTAGTTGTGTTGTCCAAGATGAAGTGATGAACGTTGTCGTCTTGAGTGGTCCTTGTCGTCGTCGATGAAGCGTCTTGTAGTAGTACTGTTAGAGGACACTGAAGATATCCATCTCATGGACGAGGTGGCGGCAGTGTTAATGAAGATGTTGATAAAGACCACACTATTAATACCTTGGCGATGGTGTTGCAGCCCGTGTCAACGATGAAGCGTTGGTAGAAGGCGTCTCTTCCAACGTTCTACATCGGTGTGTCGTGTGGATGGTGCATGCTGATGTCGCTTCTAGCAGATGTGCAGATCGGTGGGATTCAGCTTGCTGGTGCAGATCGGTGGCTCGGCGGAGATGATGTCGCGCAGTCCGATGATGCATGCAGAAGCGCTGATGCACCCGAACCCGATCGTCATGGTTGAAGGCGAGGAGTGTGCGGTTGCGCGTGTCGCCTCCCGGTCTCGATGCGCTCGTACGAGTCACACGCGGGAGTTGCCGATCTCCTCTCGCTCGCCTCTCGTCATCTCGTGTACGCGCTTGGAGTTTGCTGCTTGGCTGTGTTGCGCTAGTACATACGATGAAGCTAGTTTGCCTTGCATACCTGCGCCACGTACATAGACTAGCTCACGTACGTGCCGGATATACCCGCAAGCCGTCGTACGTTGATGCCGCCTTAGCCCACACGTGTTTCCGTGCAGATATCAGCTTGCTGATACATGAGAGACACAGCTGCCGGGAGATCCGCGCACGCGTGTTGCTGCCGGCCGGCCGTCGGGAGATATGCGTACTGGGCTGGAAACCTTCACGGTGAGGCTGCATGCATGCATGAGGCTGGTTGTAATGGGTAGTATCATATACTAGTATCATGCATATGATACTAGTGTATGATACTACCTCCCTAATGCATAGTATTATATATTAGTATCATGTAGTATTTTATTTATTGCCATGCATGACACAAAGTAGCATAGCATTTAATATGATACGGTATCATGATATGATACTACACCCTCTCTTTCTTCATTTATTGTTATGACACCTCATCAAAATTGCCTAGTTGGCATGCATGATACTAGCTATGATACTACCATTACGACCAGCCTGAGCCGGAGCGATGTAATGCAAGAGACCATGAGAGGTAGTAGGTGGGGGCATCATTCGACCTACCCTACATGCGCGCAGTTGACTTGAAGCTTGAAAGGGACGGGCAGAGTATGTTAGGTTATCTAGGGTTCTTTTTTTTGCGATGGGGGTTATCTAGGGTTCTACGATGAGGATTAGAGTATGTTAGGTTAATTGAGGTCAAACGATGCCCAGCCGAGCAAGTGTTACGCATACTGTTTCAAAGAAACGATGGTCAACTCAAGGGCATCTTCTGCTCTTCACCGCTGAGCTGACCATGCCATTTTTTGCGTTCCCGGAACAAGGAACAGCACCACTGACATGTGTTCAGCGCTTGCTGGGAGTTGGTGAGCAGAGGGATGGATCAAGTCGGGGGTCCGGACGCCACGTTTCTTTTTTTTCGAGGATACGTCAAAGGCTGCGTACCGTAGTTTTATAGAAGAGGAGAAAGTTTTATACAAAAGAGGTTACAAGGTAGGTAGATAGCCTTCAAATGATGCCTCCACCACACCCTCCATACATCGAAACTCTACACTACTACTCACACCACGTAGATACTCCGGTGGCTCCTGCCCTAGCCCACACTTGTAACTCTTGCCAAATCAGATCCACGGTTCCACCGACATTCCTTAGGTCAGCTCTTCCAAAGACCCTTCCATTACGTTGCTTCCAAATGTTCCAGCAGATCGAAGTGACCACCGAATCAAAACCCTTCCTCTGCCCTTCACCGCTGAACTGACCATGCCATTTTTTGCGTTCTCGGAACAAGTAACAGCACCACTGACATGTGTTCAGCGCTTGCTGGGAGTTGGTGAGCAGAGGGATGGATCAAGTCGGGGGGGGGGGGGGGGGGGGGGAGGGGGGGGGGGTCCGGACGCCACGTTCAGACCTCAGCAGACACCGACCGGGAGAATATATATTAGCACTAGTGTATGGTAAACGCGTTCGAGTGTTTACAAGCTGCATGTGGAATGATAGAATTAATTGACTACGTAGCCGGTGGATAAGGTGAGACACGGGTGATGGAGGAAGCTGGAGTGGGTATATAAGTACTCCGGAAATTCGACCGGGAAATTCAATAGCGACGACCACGTATACTTGGGGGGTGTTTGGCTCAGGGACTTTTTAGTCCCAGAGACTAGAAAAAGTCCCTAAAAAGTCTCTAGGAACTAAACGAGAAGGACTTTTTCTACAAGGACTAAAAAAAGACTCTACTAGAGAGTCTTTTTTGATTAGTCCCTGGGATTAGAAAAAGTTTTAGGACTTCTGAACCAAACATCCTCTTGGTCGATCCATCTCCCGGGTCAGACTTGATGGAACTAGTAACCAATTTTTCTTTTTGCGAGGATAAATAGCTAACCAATTAATTGCTGCCATTAGAATTGCTATAACAATTTGTTACATTATCAGGACTTGGAGGTTGACGGAAGAACGTAAATAATTCACGAAGCCCAGGCGCCGTATACATGAGAGGGAGAAACGTGATTCCGATGGCTTTCTTTGGAGGTGTTTGTACTCCGTCTATAAAGAATTATAAGGACGTTTTAGATCACTGAGTACACAACCAAAGGTAACGAGACTGGTAATGGAATCAAGTAGTGGTGGGATCACGGGAGACGGTGTAACAAGTGCATTTGCTCTTCTGTTTGTTTCTTGCATGTAAAGGTATCAAGTTATAAAACTGTGTTTGGATGTGTGTGTAATCAGATCACATGACTGGATGAGTTCTGTAGATTGTATGTACAGAACAGACTCAACACATGATCTTGGCAAATGTTTTTTTCCGAAACGTATCTTGGCAAATGTGAATGAACAAGGACTTGGCGACCAACGATAGCAATAAACATATCATGGAAAAAAGGGATCTTGCTGGTTTGTGAGGATCGTAGAGGAGTCTAGGCAGAGGGACAAGAGGGGGTCGTCCTCGGACCCGTCGGCGTCGAGGGGGCTCCTCGCCGAGATGCAAGCCAATGAGCGAGCTCCGGCGGCTTCGACTAGGCAGAGGGGATTGTGTGAAGGCGAACGAGATCGGGGCAGCTTGAAGGGTGATTCTGTACGAGGAGGATAGGATCGTGGGGAGATGGAGAGGATGGTGGGAGTCAATTACAGCGCTTTACCAATTACGGTGCTGTGAGACCATATCCGACGAACATGTTTTGGGATACCACTGTAATTGGTTGACGCACGAAAATCACCGAACCAAACACCTTAATTTCACTGGTTCGCTTCATCGGATATGGTCTCACAGCATATGCCGTTAGCACATCTTTGGATCACGTTTCCGTGCGCTGTCACAGAACGGGGATTTGAACAAGTCCTGGTCCAATCAGGACTATCTTTCCCCAATAGGACCCGGCGTAGAAAAAAGGCCTAGGCCAGGAGTTAACTTAATGACGCTCTCATAAACAGAAAAAGTGAAAGAACAATGTGCAAGGTAAATGGTGCTGAAGGATCAGCTTACAAGACATCAAACAAAACAAGCAATCTAAAAAATATACACAAGAAGCGACGCCTGAACGTCATAGTCCTCAGCCACCAAGCAAAACACCAATGGAGTGAAGGTAGGCAATGAACATATCTATAGAGATACTAAGCTCCCATGATTTGCACCGTTGTGGTGCTTTGGGGTTGTGGGTCGCCAAGGGCCCCGCATGTAAGGTTATGTACTACGTATTTAGTTTTATTTCTTATTCTCTTTTTTTTTACATTCTTATTCATGAGAAAATGTGTGAGCGTTAAAACATTTTTTGAAAATTTTAACATTTTGTTCAGCTTCATTATTATTTATTAAATTCGTGGATATTTTAAAATTCACGATCATTTTTAGTGTTTGTGAACATTTTAATTTGAAACCTTATTTACTTTTTGAATATTTTTTGAAATTCAAGAACTTTTTTCTAAAATAAATGATTTTTAAATTTTCAACAATTTTAAATCCTTGAAAATCTTTTAGTTAAACTAACACTTCCAAATAAAGAAAGATAACCAATTGTTACAGAGCTGGCGGTAGGACGAGCGGAAAAAGAAGCTAAGCAACCGAGAGCTTCATGGGGCGGCCCATATGCAAGTGCTATAGCACCAATTCCACGGTTTTCGCGTGGTATAGGAGCTCCCAAGAGGCCCAAACACCACCAGCGACTGATATCGAGGTCGAAACTGGTAAATACATCATAATCACACATCAAACAACTTCACTCTCCTTTCGGAACAAATATTGTCTCCAGAGGCAACCTGACATGAGATATACGAACGAAAAAATACACCACCAAAACATAACTAAAACACAAGCCAACAAGGATAAAATCCAAACAAAACAACCGGTCACAATGATCTACCAGATATAAAAGAGTTAATCATGGGTGTGAAGAATGACGCTGCGAAGCACGCGTTAGCCTCTAATATTGAGCAATGCGCAAGAGGGAAATCATGCAATTGTCTTGCACAATATGGTCGGATCGAGTCAAAATTAATCCCGTCTTCACCGACGAAAAGGGCTTACCTGCCCCTCGCCATAGTTTGGAGGGCGCCACACCGTCGGTCGGTAGAATTGCTCACCCCTGAGCTTGAACAGTAGCAACCAACAACTGTCCAAGAACAAAACACCAACACAACCACCAATCCAAGACGAGCTCGTCATAGGATCAACAGTGGCACTTCCGAACGAGCGGTTGCATAGGAGGGATGCTGTTAAGCATAGCTCCAAGCCACCACCATATATTCGCCGCCGGTAACTAAGCATACTCCCAGCCCCATTTTCACGCTTCTAAGAAGGGGACAACGCAAGAGCGTTGTCGCCACCAAATCCGGAAACGATTGGGGTTTCACCTGGGAACCCATGGGAGGAGGGAAGGGTCCAAATAAGCACAAACATCATAAACATGAGACTTATCTTGGTGCATTGAGCAATAAGTTAAATCATGCATCTTCTCATTTTGACCGAAGATTGACATAGCGTGTCATCCATATTAATTTTGTTTTTCTGAAAACAGCATCATTAAGCACCTACAGACCTATTCAACTTCATGTGTCTAGTAACAAGTCAAACTTAATCCCAAGAAAATTCGAGCTATTGAACACATGGATAATTTTTTTCTCTCGAATACGCACGAAAACACACGAACAAGATTTTGTGTTGGCAACTCAGCATCCTCACAAAACTGAAAGCACCCTACACACCTCGCAAAGAAAAAGCACCCAACACAATCTCTGGTGTATGCCACATTTTCATGGCCACTGCTATGTTGCACCGCATAACATTACTTGTTGTATTTTATTCAGTTATCTAGCGACAACTTACCAGAGAGACAAACACATTAAATTTGTCCATACTTCTAACCCATACTCCTTTACCACAGTACCACACGTAGTGCATGCATACACGCACGCATGCAACACATATGTATATGTGGCACTGCAGATACATTTCAAAACAACCATACTTTGACAAGACAAGTACTCCCTCCGTTCCTCAATATAAGGTGTATTATTTTTCCAAAAAGTCCAACTTCTGTAAGTTTGACCAAGTTTATAGACAAAAATATCAATATCTAGAATACCAAATCATTATCACTAGATTCATCATGAACATTTTTTTTTACATTTTATATATTTAGTATTATAAATCTTTATATATTTTGCTGTAAAGTTGGTCAAACATAGACAACAGTTGACTTTTTAAAAAACTAATACACCTTATATTTAAGAACCGAGGGAGTATTAATTAACTCCAACGATGCAAATCTACTCGAGGTTGTAGCAGCAGTTCTTGAAGGCGTCCATGTCGCGGCTGAAGAGGGGCACGTAGGCGTCCACGCTCCCGTCGCCGGCGAAAGACGGCAGCAGGATGAGCAGGCCCTCCACCGGCAGGTAGCTTGGCATGAAGAAGAATGGCTGCCCGCCGCCGAAGTCGAGGTCGTAGAACGGGATCCGCAGCCAGCTGTCAACCTCGATGTTGGGGCTCAGCATCATCTCCGCCGCATCGGCCGTCGCCACCAGCCGCTCCTTCTGCACCGCCTCGGAGCTGGCGAAGTCGATGAACGACTCGAAGTAGCCGCCGTTGATCCGGGCCACCTCCCGGTTGATGAGCTCCACCGCGTGCTGCAGCGGCCTCGTCACGAGCTCCTGCGCCGTGGCGGTGGGCCGCGCCCAGAGGACAACGTTGCCGGTGTAGCCGTCCGGCACCTGCGGGCTCATCCGCGCTCGGCCGTCCACGGCGATCGCCACGCTCGTGGAGACGCTCCCGTCGAGTCCGCGCGCCTTTGTGACGCACCGCCAGAGGTGCGCCACCAAGCACCGCAGTGTGCTGTACGGCCGGTGCGCTCCCACCAACGCCCTCGACTTGAGCTTGGAGATGAACTCCAGGCTGAGGTGCACCTTGTTTACCACCACCACGTCGCCGTCCCTGATGTGGCGTTCGTCGTCGTTTTCGTCGGCCTCCTTGTAGGGCTTGAACTCCACGCCGCGGTGCTCGTACTCAACCTGAGGCGGATCGCGTGGTTTAAAGAAGGAGGGGCGGTCGTGCACCGGGACAGGATCGACGGCGACGCCGCGGGTGGCCTGGCTCCACGCTAGGAAGAAGTTGCTGGTGGCCCGGCCGTCGGACACGAGGTGCTGCGCGGTGAACCCCACGACGATGGACCCGCACGCGAAGCGCGTGACCTGGATGAGCATCAGCTCCTCGGGCCCGTCGTCGCCGCTCGGGTGCAAGCTCAGCACCTCTGGCGTGGGCTTCATCGGCATGACACTGTCCAGCGCCACGTCGGACGTCGCCTCCACGAACCGCGCGCCGGAGTCGGAGAGCAGGATCGCGCGGTCGCCGCTGGCCGCGTCGACGCCCAGCCTACCGGCCCACTCGCGGTAGTCCACCAGCGCCCTGGCCAGCCCGGCCTCGAGGACAGCGTTGGGCGGCGCTGGCGGACGGAAGGCGTAGATGACGGAGATGTACGCGTCGAAGTTGGCCTTGTCGAGCACGGTGAGCGGGACGACGTCGGCCGTGCTGCCCGGAGGTACACCACAGGCGCCGTAGTCGGGCTTGACGGGCCTGGAGGAGAGCACGGTGATCTTCATGGCGACAAGTGCAAGGTGACGTACAAAGAAAACAAAAACCTTGTAGTATCACTGTATGTCTATGAGCGTGCGGCGCAGTGAGCTGTTAGCTAAAATCATCCAGTGATATGTATATATAGATAGCTAGCCAGAGATTGTTAATGCACGAGAAGAGATCAAACGAGGGTAGGTGAACGCTACGGCTGAATATGTCAGCTGAATATGATTCTCTAATAATTATCTTCTGGGCGAAAGTTATGATTTCTCTAATAATTATCTTCTGGGTGCCGGTCAGTCGTCGACGTGGACGTGTACTGCTCTCACGAGCGCCATATCTGCGGCTCTTCATGCATGCACATGCATGTGTGGTACACTAGCTACTGTACTGCTCCAACAAATGCAACGACACGGTCGAGCAGACCACCCACATCACACTGGCTAGCAGCTCCTCCATGCACTGTAGCCGGTTGACAGTGCCGCTTGGGTTCAACGGTGGTACCTGTGGCGGTGTGGTGTTTCAACGCTGGGAGTTGGTGAGCAGCGGGAAAATCGAGCCGCCACGTTCGGACGGATAGGTTTGGGCTGAACGGATATACTCCTACATACGGATATAGTTGCGTCGTTGTTCTGGAAAATATCCTTCTTTCGTAGTATAAAAGTAAAGGTGGTATTCCTGTCGGTTCCTCGAAAAAAACGGTTACGTCGGTGTGCGGTTGATGTAACTCCAGCAAGCGGCTAATGATCGAGTGGCTCAGCTCCTAGCACAATTCGTACTCGTACTGATCGTGCGTGTGGGACGTGGAAAATGGAGCAAGAGGAAGCATGGTATGCTGTCGACAGCCGCAAATTCGATGTGCATGTTACCCGATCGAGCGACCCCGGCTGGGTCAAATTTTCCCAAGCTTGTATAGATCGTGGTCAGATACTTAGACTAAGACAAGCTTGGACTAAATGGTACTACTACTATTTGTCTACAGATAAGTCTTCCTAAAGAAAAGTCTACAGATAAGCCATGCATTCATCCCGAAAATAGTTGTCATCAAAATAATAAAAAAATCTATTTAAAACTAAAATACGTCTAGATACATCCCCTTTTATTCATTTTGATGACAAGTATTTCCGAACGAACGAAGTACTAGTTTGTGGTTGTACGTGCAGCACACAGTTATCTTGAAGTAAATATCATAGGCATTATCGGTCATTTTTGTCGCCTTCTGAATCTCCAATCTAAATGTGCAGCTTAAGTGTGAGTCTCAAAATAACTAAATAAGTATGGGAGCTGAGCCTAGCTAGTTGGCATCCAAGGTGCTGTTGAGCCCACCTGTGTTGTCTGAGCAATCCAGCAACCAGGGAGGCAAACCTCAGAGGCTCAGACGACGCAGGTGTCTCAGACGATGTAGGCATGGGCGGATCTGGGTCCCAGGCAGCCCAGAAAATGGCCTGGGGCGTGTGAAATTTCCCAGCCTATATATGTAGAGAGAAAAACTAGACTGGGGCGCAGCCCACTTCCTACCCCTCTTGCTGGGCCATTGAAGAAAACACTGGCCTGGGGCGCAGCCCACTTCAAATAATAAAAAAAGTGAATGAGAACAAGACACAAGAGCATGAGAGAATCTCCAGCCGCGCCCCAGAACGGTCTCCCCAGGCGATTTTTTTGCGCCGGCGCCGAAAAAACGGCCCAGTCGCACTCCAGGAGCCCGTTTTTCGCCGGCTTGGGCCGAAATCAGCGCCGGCAGACCAAGGCCGAACCCGGCGCGCTGGGGGGTATTCCTGTCGGTTCCTCAAAAAAAAAACGGTTACGTCCGGTGGTGGGACGAACCGGGACCAATGGGCCTCGCTCCTGGCCCACCACCATTGGTCCCAGTTGGTGCCACGAACCGGGACCAAAGGCTGCCCTTTAGTCCCGGTTCATGCCACCAACCGGGACCAATTAGGTGCCTATATATACCCCCTCGCGTAAGAGCAGAGCACACTGCTCTGTTTTTTCTGGCCGCCAAGGGGGAGAGGGCTTGGTGGTACTCTAGCTCACCTCCTATGCACACAAGGTGTTCGATGGAATGCCCGAGCCACACTACTTAAGCTTTCTCCTCTCCAAGCTCGACCTCCAAGCTCCATTTTCCTCAATATTTGTCTAGGTTTAGCGGTCCGTCGCGCCTCGTACCCGTCTTCATCGTCGTCGATCACCCGCGCCGATCTCATCGCCGGCACCACCATGGTGAGCCTCTTGTTCTTATCTTCTTTCTGAAAGGAAAAATATTCTTACTTGTATGTTTAGATAGATACTTGTATTATTTTCTTACTTTTATTATTGCATCTTATATAGTGCGATGGTTTTGGTATCCGCCCCCGTCGGCCCTCGTCCTATCTATGATTCGGATGTGGTATATATTATCTTTTCATAACTATTGGTTCATTTATTGTTTATGAAAATTATGCCGACCAACTTGACATAGATTTTATTTATCTAGGAGGTTGTTGAACCGGAAATTCCAACCGACCCTATTGTCGAGAGGTTAAATTTAGTTAAAGAAGAAAACAATTTCTTGAAGGAAAAAATAAGAAAAATTGAGGAGGAGAAGATGATATTGGAGTTGCATGTTGCGGATGTCGTCGATGATCACAAGATCAAGATGGATGCAATGCACTTGAAGATTAGAAAGATTAGAAAATATGCCATTCATACCGAGGCTTGGTATCATTATGCCGTTGGATCATTTGTTACCTTGGTTGCGATTATGATCGCATTTGTTTTCCCATTGAAATGTTTTATATAGTTTCAATGTATGGTTTAATTAATTTAGATGCTCTGCAGAGCTTTATGTTGTTCTGTAATGATTTTCGCTTGAAGATGAGAACTATGTATGTGTTGGAAATATGCCCTAGAGTCAATAATAAATTAGTTATTATTATTATATTTCCTTGTTCATGATAATCGTTTATTATCCACGCTATAATTGTATTGATAGGAAACTCAGATACATGTGTGGGTACATAGACAACACCATGTTCCTAGTAAGCCTCTAGTTGACTAGCTCATTGATCAATAGATGGTTACGGTTTTCTGACCATGGACATTGGATGTCGTTGATAACAGGATAACATCATTAGGAGAATGATGTGATGGACAAGACCCAATCCTAAGCCTAGCACAAAGATCGTGTAGTTCGTATGCTAAAGCTTTTCTAATGTCAGTATCATTTTCTTAGACCATGAGATTGTGCAACTCCCGGATACCGTAGGAATGCTTTGGGTGTACCAAACGTCACAACTTAACTGGGTGGCTATAAAGGTGCACTACGAGTATCTCCGAAAGTGTCTATTGGGTTGGCACGAATCGAGACTGGGATTTGTCACTCCGTGTAACGGAGAGGTATCTCTAGGCTCACTCGGTAGTACATCATCATAATGTGCACAATGTGACCAAGGGGTTGATCACGGGATGATGTGTTATGGAACGAGTAAAGAGACTTGCCGGTAACGAGATTGAACAAGGTATCGGCATACCGACGATCGAATCTCGGGCAAGTACAATACCGCTAGACAAAGGGAATTGAATACGGGATTGATTGAATCCTCGACATCGTGGTTCATCCGATGAGATTATCGTGGAACATGTGGGAGCCAACATGGGTATCCAGATCCCGCTGTCGGTTATTGACCGGAGAATGTCTCGGTCATGTCTGGATGGTTCCCGAACCCGTAGGGTCTATACACTTAAGGTTCGATGACGCTAGGGTTATAGGGAATAGATATACGTGGTTACCGAATATTGTTAGGAGTCCCGGATGAGATCCCGGACATCACGAGGAGTTCCGAAATGGTCCGGAGGTAAAGATTTATATATGGGAAGTCCTGTTTTGGTCACCGGAAAAGTTTCGGGTGTTATCGGTAACGTACCGGGACCACCGGGAGGGTCCCGGGGGTCCACCAAGTGGGACCACCGGCCCCGGAGGGCTGCATGGGCCAAGTGTGGGAGGGGACCAGCCCCAGGTGGGCTAGTGCGCCCCCCACAAGGGCCCAAGGTGCCTAGAGTTTGTGGAGGGGGCGCCACCACCTTGCTTGGGGGGCAAGTTTCCCCCTCTCCCCCCCTTGGCCGCCACCCTAGATGGGTTTGGGGCTGCCGCACCCCTTAGGGTGGGAACCCTAGAGGGGGCGCACCCCCTCCCTCTCCCCTATATATACTTGAGGTTTTGGGGCTGCCATACACAAGAGTTTCCACCTCTCCCTGGCGCAGCCCTACCTCTCTTTCTCCTCATCTCCCGCGGTGCTTGGCGAAGCCCTGCAGGATTGCCACGCTCCTCCACCACCACCATGCCGTTGTGCTGCTGCTGGACGGAGTCTTCCTCAACCTCTTCCTCTCTCCTTGTTGGATCAAGGCATGGGAGACGTCACCGGGTTGTACGTGTGTTGAACGCGGAGGTGCCGTCCGTTCGGCACTAGGATCTCCCGTGATTTGGATCACGACGAGTACGACTCCTTCAACCCCGTTTTCTTGAACGCTTCCGCTTAGCAATCTACAAGGGTATGTAGATGCACTCCCCTCTCTCTCGTTGCTAGTCTCTCCATAGATAGATCTTGGTGACTCGTATGAAAATTTTGAATTTCTGCTACGTTCCCCAACAGTGGCATCATGAGCTAGGTCTATTGCGTAGGTTCTATGCACGAGTAGAACACAAGTTGTTGTGGGCATTGATTTTGTTCAATATGCTTACCGTTACTAGTCCTATCTTGTTTTGACAGTATTGTGGGATGAAGCAGCCCGGACCGACCTTACACGTACACTTACGTGAGACAGGTTCCACCGACTGACATGCACTTGTTGCATAAGGTGGCTAGCGGGTGCCAGTCTCTCCCACTTTAGTCCGATCGGATTCGATGAAAAGGGTCCTTATGAAGGGTAAATAGCAATTGGCATATCACGTTGTGGCTTTTGCGTAGGTAAGAAACGTTCTTGCTAGAAACCCATAGCAGCCACGTAAAACATGCAAACAACAATTAGAGGACGTCTAACTTGTTTTTGCAGGGTATGCTATGTGATGTGATGTGGCCAAAAAGAATGTGATGAATGATATGTGATGTATGAGATTGATCATGTTCTTGTAATAGGAATCATGACTTGCATGTCAATGAGTATGACAACCGGTAGGAGCCATAGGAGTTATCTTTATTTATTGTATGACCTGCGTGTCACTGAATAACGCCATGTAATTACTTTACTTCATTGCTAAACCGTTAGCCATAGTAGTAGAAGTAATAGTTGGCGAGACAACATCATGGAGACACGATGATGGAGATCATGATGATGGAGATCATGGTGTCATGCCGGTGACGATGATGATCATGGAGCCCCGAAGATGGAGATCAGAAGGAGCAAAATGATATTGGCCATATCATGCCAATTTTTAATTGCATGTGATGTTTATCATGTTTATGCATCTTATTTGCTTAGAGCGACGGTAGTAAATAAGATGATCCCCCATAATAATTTTAAGAAAGTGTTCCCCCTAACTGTGCACCGTTGCGAAAGTTCGTTGTTTCGAAGCACCACGTGATGATCGGGTGTGATAGATTCTAACATTCACATACAACGGGTGTAAGCCAGATTTACACACGTGAAACACTTAGGTTGACTTGACGAGCCTAGCATGTACAAACATGGCCTCTGAACACAAGAGACCAAAAGGTCGAACACGAGTCGTATAGTGGATACGATCAACATGAAGATGTTCACCGATAATGACTAGTCCGTCTCACATGATGATCGGACACGGCCTAGTTAACTCGGATCATGTATCACTTAGATGACTAGAGGGATGTCTATATGAGTGGGAGTTCATTAGATGAACTTTATCCTGAACATAGTCAAAAGGTCTTTGCAAATTATGTCGTAGCTCGCGTTTTAGTTCTACTGTTTTAGATATGTTCCTAGAGAAAATTTAGTTGAGAGTTGATAGTAGCAATTATGCGGACTGGGTCCGTAAACCGAGGATTGTCCTCATTGCTGCATAGAAGGCTTATGTCCTTAATGCACCACTCGGTGTGCCGAACCTCGAACGTCGTCTGTGGATGTTGCGAACATCTGACATACACGTTTTGATGACTACGTGATAGTTTAGTAATGTTAAACGGTTTAGAACTGTGGCGCCGAAGACGTTTTTGAAACGTCGCGGAACATATCAGATGTTCCAAGGGCTGAAATTGGGATTTCAGGCTAGTGCCCACGTCAAGAGGTATGAGACCTCTGACCAGTTTCTTAGCCTACAAACTAAGGGAGAAAAGCTCAATCGTTGAGCATGTGCTCAGATTGTCTGAGTACTACAATCACTTGAATCGAGTGGGAGTTAATCTTCCGGATGAGATAGTGATGTTTCTACAAAGTCATTGCCACCAAGCTGCTAGAGCTTCGTGATGAACTATAACATATCAGGGATAGATATGGTGATCCTTGAAATATTCGCGATGTTTGACGCCGCGAAAGTAGAAGTCAAGAAGGAGCATCAATTGTTGATGGTTAGTGAAACCACTAGTTTCAAGAAGGGCAAGGAGGGATACTTCATGAAATGGCAAATCAGTTGCTGCTCTAGTGAAGAAACTCAAGGTTGAACCCAAACCCGAGACTAAGTGCTTCTGTAATGAGGGAACGGTCACTAAAGCATAACTACCCTAGATACTTGGTAGATGAGAAGGCTGGCAGGGTTGACAGAAGTATATTGGATATACATTATATTAAATGTGTACTTTACTTGTACTCCTAGTAGCACCAGGGTATTAGATACCGGTTCGGTTGCTAAGTGTTGGTAACTTGAAATAAAAGCTGCGGAATAAACGGAGACTAACTAAAGGTGAGATGACGATGTGTGTTGGAAGTGTTTCCAAGGTTGATGTGATCAAGCATCGCCTGCTCCCTCTACCATCAAGATTGGTGTTAAACCTAAATAATTGTTATTTGGTGTTTGCGTTGAGCATAGACATGATTGGATTGTGTCTATCGCAATACGGTTATTCATTTAAGGAGAATAATAGTTACTCTATTTATTTGAATAATACCTTCAATTGTCTTGCACCTAAAAGAATGGTTTATTGAATCTCGATCGTAGTAATACACATGTTCATGCCAAAATATATAAGATAGTAATGATAGTACCACCTGCTTGTGGCACTGCCATGTAAGTCATATTGGTATAAAACGCATGAAGAAGCTCCATGTTGATGGACTCACTCGTTTTTTGAAAAGTTTGAGACATGCGAACCATGTCTATTGGTATGTACGCATGGAGAAACTCCATGCAGATGGATCGTTTGGACTCACTTGATTTTGAATCACTTGAGACATGCAAATCATACCACATCGGCAAGATGACTGAAAAGCCTCGTTTTCAGTAAGATGGAACAAGAAAGCAACTTGTTGGAAGTAATACATTCTGATGTGTGCAGTCCAATAAGTGCTGAGGCACGCAGTGTGTCGTGGATTTGTCACGGCAGATGTCCTAGCGAAAGGACTTAGTCGTGGAGCCATCGCTACGAGTTTACTTGAAGGGGTTAAAGCGGACAAAAAGACACGAGGGTTTTATACTAGTTCGGCCCCTTCGATGAAGGTAAAAGCCTACGTCTAGTTGTGATGGAATTGATATGATCTCGATGGCTAGGGAGCAAACAAGCTTCGCCTAGGCTCGAGTTGTGGTTGTCTGTCCTGAACCGCCACCGGGTCGTCCCCTTATATACATGGGTGACGCCCGTCGGTCCATAGAGTCCTAACCGGTTCATACTCGTATTCCGGTTGGTATCTCTCTATTCCTTACTTACAATACAAGTCATACATCAGGCCGGTTTACGGCTACATGTTCTAACCGACTACAGGCCTTGGGCCTTCATCTGTTTACGCCACTAATGAAGTTAACCTGGCCCAAGTAGGCCGGTTTACGCCTAGTGGTAATATCCCCAACATTAGGCCCCAGATTGATTTGAACTGGTTCATGTCAATCCTTCACACCATCTTGCGTCTTGGATATCTTCTGTTAATTGGCAAATCTCCATGTCATCATCATTTTTGGTTGCTGTAAACCGGCATGACGTCATCAGTTTTGGTTACTGTAAACCGGCATGACGTCATTATGAAATTCATAACGCCCTTTTAATGACAGCTCCTGGATTCGCGCGTTTGACCTAGCTCGGTTGCCTTATAAATAAGACCGAAGGGTCATTTCCTTTCTCTTCCCCTTCGTCCCTTCTTCTTTTTCTTCCTCACGTCACCGGCTTTGGAGCTCCGCCACCACCGTCGACCTCTGCCTCGTCTCGGGCCGCTGCATCAACCTGAACGTACCAGAGTGTTGCGGCGTCTTTCCGCATCTTCTCCGTTCCCGGTAAGTTCTCTCTCCTTCTTAACCTAGATCTGTTCTTAGGGTTCCATGTTCTTGCTATGTTCATTGCGCGTTCATAGCTGTTCTCTGACCTTGAATGCATCTGTGAACTCTTGCTGTGCTTAGTAGCGATCCCTTTAGCATCCGCTTGCTATTTCTCATCCAAGCTCATAGATCTCCCGCACATATCCGCTCAATGGTTCACTTCTGTTTCCGCCTTAGTCTTCGAAATATTTCTTGTTTTTGTGAGCTTGCTGTAGATCCGCGGCTGTAACACGATTTTGTGAAATTTGTTTCTGCATAACTAGTTATCCATAGTTTCAATTGCTTCCGATGCTTAGGCCAGGCGGTTTAACTTCACTATAGAGAAAAAATTGCTAAACCGGTATATATGCCATTAGTCCCCTGGTTGAACCGCCAGAATCCATCTGATGCCGCGTTGTAGAAGACCGGTTTATGGGTACTGCCTCCGGTTTACCGTAATTAGATCAACACCTTTTTATCCGGCATGTCCTTGAACCGGATCACCTATTTCTTGTAGATCTCGTCATGGCCAAACAAGTGTACGAGTGCAACTGGGTTCCCTCCCGTGTCACAGAATCACAGCTGGATGATCTAGTCCTGATCGGCGCTTTGGATAGCAAAGATACGATTCACTGGAGGGTTCCTGGAGATGAATGTCCTCCCATGCCCCAGGAAGGAGAGATCGTGGTCTTCGCAGATCACATGGCCCGGGGCTTCAAACCGCCCGGCTCTAAATTTGATCGGGATGTGTTAGCCAACTTTCAACTCCGTCCACAGGATACTGGCCCCAACTCCGTCACCAATCTATGTCACTTTCAAGTACTTTCTGAGGCATACCTTCAAGAGGAGCCTTCAGTCGAGTTATTTAGAGATCTCTTTCATCTAAACCACCGTACTGAATTCACCGACGGCCCTAATACCGAATTGGGCGGTATGGCCATTCAGAAGAGGAAGGAAATCACCTATCCCCACGTCAAACTCCATACTCACCCCAAGGAGTGGAACGCAACTTGGTTTTATTGCAAGGATACCTCCCCTGACAATGAAAATCCCTTGCCTGGCTTCCGTCCGGAACGGCTCAGCAACACTCACCCTTTTCCACAAAGGCTAAGCACCAAGGAGAGAATTAAATATGCCCCTCAACTGTCCAAGCTCCGGGCCTTCATGGCCAATGGTTTAACAGGAATAGACCTTGCACGCTGCTGGATATCATGGAGCATTCTGCCTCTAAGCCGGCGCCCTGGTTTGATGTGCGAATATACTGGCAGTGTCGATGACCCACTCCGACATATCAAAATATAGGTCTCCGACGACGAAGTCACAGAATCTGTAAAGAAGATGTTGAATGAACCGGAGCACCTCTGTGCTCAAACCGGTCTGCTTCCTTACTGCACCACCAACGAACCGCCAGCGGTAAGATTTTACTTGCTTTATTATTGAACCTGTTACTGCTTTATCTGTCTGACCTTTAATTATTGTTGATCCAGAGTGATAATCCGTTTTGGAGCAAGAAGCTTTCACAAGATAAAACGGAGAAGGCAGGGCGGCCAACCCGGCCCAAGACCAAGGCTATCAAGAAACCAGCTCGTAAAAGAAAGACCACTGCTTCATCTGACCCAGCCATTGATGATGATGTGGGTAATCCGGATCTTGAGGTAGAACTTGATTCACTTGGCTTCCTTTTTACCCGCCTTATTGATGATGATGCTTGTCAGGATGACGCTGAGGCCAGCAATGCGGGCTTCGTTGAGGTAACTATTCTCTCTTCTGATTCAGAAATCTTGCCTTTGCCAAAATCTCGCCGGACAAACCGGAAAGTTAAATTTTCTCATCCTCTTGCTTATTTGGATCCCAACTTTCTTATGAAGACCCAGCAACAAGAAGCTCGCCGCACAACCCAGCACAGCGGCCAGGTAGTTACTTCTGCCGGTTTACCGAACAGTCCGGCTCGAAAACGCCGCTCCGAGGTCTCCGACCTTTTTATTGATTTAAATCCTAAAGCGGGTTTCTTCCGTCAACCTCTTAATCCATCCGACTCCGATTACCAGGTCACTTCTCATTCATCGTCTGGTGAATCGTCGGCCACCCAGCTACCACCTTTGAAAACAGTTGCTGGGTAAGTTAAACCGAACATATGCTTCCAGTATACTGCGCAATGGCTTACGCTTTTCCTTGACTTTTTATTTTTCTTTCAGGGCTAAACCGAAACCAAGCAAAAAGGCCCGCCTGGATAGAGCGGCTGAAGAAGATGTAGCCCCAGAACATGACCAAGCACCGGATCATGAAGTGTTTACTTGTGAAGATATCCCCAATGATCCTCCTCTGCAAGACGACGTTATCCCTGAAGAAGGTCGTATTCATACTCCAGCCTCTGCTGATCCGCCTGCCAGCTCTGTCCAGATTGAGAAATCCCACACTCCTGCTGACAAACCGGCCGCGCCAACCCAAACCGGCGAGTCAAAAGATGATGATGTTGTGATTACCGGCGTAGGCCGCTCTGAACCCGGGAATCCTGCCACCCTTACCAGGCATACCATCAAAGAGGATTCTTCCCCTTTGAACAAAGGAAAATGGGATGTTGAATTAGAGACATACGCCGCTCTGAATGCTCAAATCTTCACTCTGGCTATTTAAACCGGCTTTACACTAGCCGTGACTGTGAAGCTGGCTGGTCAAAATGATGAGGGATAAATTTGAGGTAAATTCCTTCTTTCCTTTCTGCCATTGCATTCATCCTTGTAGCCCCCAAGGGCCGGTTTGTGACCTTGGTCAAACCGGGACTTGATCCTAAACATTTTTGAAATCCGTCGGCATAACCCTCGAGGGCCGGTCTAACTTAGCATAAGTAAACCGGGGCTCAAAAATAAAAAGCTGTCCTTAGAACATAACTTGATCAAATAGCTATTAGCCCCCAAGTGCCAAGTTGAATACTTGTATTGAGCTTGGGACTTTGTAATCTAGCAATATACAAAAAATTGAAGGTGCATTAGCCCCCAAGTATCAGGCATATAACTTTGTTATGTGGTTGATACTTCCATTTCTTGGATCGCCTGTGCAATGCTTAAAATGCCATCTGTATGCAGGCTGAGGTGAAAATCAAGGAGGACCGGATTACCGATTTGCAGGAGGCCCTGAAGACCCAGCAGGCTGAAACAGATAAGGCCAAGCAAGAATTAACCAGCGCTTTGAGCACTGCTGAACGGCTGAAAGAAGGCTTCAAGAAAGAGCGGGCTGACTGGGCCACTGAGAAGGCCGGTTTAACCAAAAGAGCGGAAAATGCTGAAGCGGCCCTTAAACCGGTGGTGGATGAACTGACGGCCGTACAGCGGCAAATACACTCCATGACTGCTGCAATCTTTGGTAAGCTCCTTGTAACTTCTGTGACAAATTTGAATCTGCTGTATCGTAAATCCGGTTTGAGACCATTCCAATCTTGTTGTAGGCACACGTATTGGGCACTTAGGAAATGATGTGCGGAAGAAATTGAAAGCTGCCTACACCTTGGTGGAACAATTGTATACCGGAGCCCAACGGATCATCACCACAGCTTCTCACAACAACCCGGTGCCCTCTTTAATCCAGGACACTCTTAGCAAGTTGTCAATGCTTCCTGCCCGGATTGAGGAGCTGAAAAAAATCCGCTGCCCGAACCGGAGCCATCAATGCCTTAATCCGGGCAAAGGCATGGGGGCCCGACTTTGATCCTGTGGAAGCAGCTCAAGGCTATCCCAGTCTGAAAGAAGATGGCTCTGAATTCAACGAAGAAGATTTAAGGGCCATAAACCGTGCAGTGCACCCTCTGGCTTGCCAGCTAGCTGAAGAGGCAGATTTGACGCATTATCAAGCGCAATATAATAATCAAAACAAGCGAGTACCTGCCCCAACTGTTGAAGCGGAGAATCTGATTCCTCCAATCCGTAAGCACACTTACGCCCCTGATATTGAACCGTCTTCCCTGATCCATGAAGAGGCTGTTTTCCAAGCTTTAATGGGAATCAACTGGACCACTGTTGATTTCCAGCCAATGGGTAGAGACGAGGAAGCTGAAGCGGCGGAGGATGAGGAGCAGGCTTGAACCGGAAGCCGGTTTGAAGAGCTATTTGCAACATCCTTCCAAAAAAAACAAGATTTTGTTTGAGCACCATGCTGCCTTGTAATAGGATAGTTAAAACTTCTGCCTGGAATATGCCTTCGTGCATAAGTACTGAAGCTTTTGCTTGAAAAACTTTAATTCATATCTCCTGCAATCAGAAAAATTTGAACTGCCATGTTTGAGCATAAAGCTGGCTTTAGCCAAGCCTGAAGCGGTGGTTTTATAAACCATTACCGTCAAAAAGGGAGAAAGTAGCTCCCATACAAACCGTACTGACTTAATACGAGCCCCCTGGTTACTCTATGATGTTAACAGGGAAAAGGTAAACCAGGCAGACTCCTCCGGATTTAAAGGGGGATCAAAAATCATTGGCTGAACCGGAAAAAAATATGCTTGTTGACATAAAAGAAATCCAACAAAAACAAAGAACGAACAAACCATGAAAACAACATGGAAGCAAAGGCAATGATAAAAACCATTTGCAAAAATATGCTATACTGAGCTGTTCAGATGGTATTACCATGGTCGGACAGGATCAAGGCCCCCAATAGGAGTGACAATGATTCAAGTCAGCCAGGTCCCCAAATGACTCGTGGCATTTATGCCAGATCAAGAGGCGTGACAATGGTTCGGGTTCGACCATGCCTCGAAGTGATTTTGTGGCCTTAGGCCGACCAAGAGGTGTGACTGGTTCAGACTTGACCATGTCCCCGAATGATCTGGTGGCTGTCGCCTATCAAAGGGTGTTCGTTAGTTCGGACACGACCAAGGCCCCCAGTGATATATAAAAAACAAATGTCAAGGGGTAAACCGGAGGCCGCTTTAAACAGAACCACTCCGTGTAACCTCGCATGATAAGAAAGACAGAGACCCCGCTTCAGCTGAGGCTCCGGTTTGATATATCAAAGATAATATATACATTGTCATGATATGTACATAGATAGAGCCGATGGCTCAACTATAGTAAGGCCGAAGATGAGCTATATTCCACGGCCTGTTGGTCTCCTCCTCTGATGTACGTGAGTCTTGATGCCCCCGAATATCAATCAGATAGTACGACCCGTTGTGCAAATTCTTGCTGACCACGAAAGGTCCCTCCCAAGGTGGGGATAACTTGTGCATATCCGTTTGATCTTGGATGAGTCGAAGCACCAAATCTCCTTCTTGAAAAGTTCTGGTTCTAACCCGGCGACTGTGATAGCGACGGAGATCTTGCTGGTAAATCGCCGAACGGGCAGCCGCTATATCACGCTCCTCGTCCAATAGGTCCAAAGCGTCTTGTCGTGCTGTCTCATTGTCTGCTTCAACATAAGCTGCCACACGAGGGGAATCGTGCCGGATGTCACTAGGGAGAACTGCCTCTGCTCCATAGACCATAAAAAATGGCGTGTATCCTGTGGACCAGTTTGGCGTAGTATTGATACTCCATAATACAGATGGTAGCTCTTCAACCCAACATCCTGGTGTTCTTTGCAATAGGACCATAAGCCGGGGTTTGATGCCTCGCAAGATTTCCTGATTAGCTCGTTCTGCCTGTCCATTGGACTGGGGGTGTGCCACTGACGACACGTCAAGTCGGATGTGCTCACGTTCACAGAACTCCTTCATAGCGCCCTTGGATAAATTGGTACCATTGTCAGTAATGAGACTGTGTGGAAAACCAAACCGGAAAATCACCTTCTTGATGAACTGCACCGCTGTTGCTGCATCACACTTGCTAGCAGGCTTCGCTTCAACCCACTTGGTAAATTTGTCAACTGCCACCAAAAGGTGGGTTTTCTTATCCTTGGATCTTTTAAAAGGCCCAACCATATCCAGCCCCCAAGTTGCAAACGGCCATGTTATTGGGATCATCCTCAATTCTTGAGCCGGCACATGAGCACGCCTTGAAAATTTCTGACATCCATCACACCGTTTAACCAAGTCCTCCGCGTCAGCATGCGCTGTCAACCAGTAGAACCCGTGACGAAACGCCTTTGCCACCAGACACTTTGAACCGGCGTGGTGTCCACAATCCCCTTCATGGATTTCTCTTAAGATTTCACAGCCTTCCTCGGGAGAAACACAACGTTGAAACGCCCCTGATACACTGCAATGATGTAATTCACCATTGACAATCGTCATAGACTTGGATCGCCGGACTATCTGCCTGGCCAGAATCTCATCCTCTGGTAACTCCCCCCGGTTCATGTATGCAAGATAAGGAACTGTCCAATCCGGAATAACATGCAAGGCTGCCACCAATTGAGCCTCCGGATCAGGAATAGCCAAATCCACCTCACCTGGGAGCTTGACTGACGGGTTGTGCAACACGTCCAAAAAGACGTTAGGCGGGACCAGTTTATGTTGAGAGCCCAACCGGCTTAAAGCATCCGCCGCTTCATTCTTCCGACGGTCCACATGATCCACTTGATAACCCTTGAAACAACCTGCAATATTATCCACTTCCCGATGATATCCAGCCATGAGCGGGTCCTTAGAATCCCAAGTGCCAGACACCTGTTGAGCCACTAGGTCCGAGTCACCAAAGCACTTAACCCGGCTTAAATTCATCTCTTTAGCCATCCGGAGACCGTGGAGCAAGGCTTCGTACTCAGCTGCATTATTAGTACAAGGGAACATTAAGTGGAGAACATAACAAAACTTATCACCTCGTGGGGAAGTTAATACGACTCCAGCCCCCGAGCCTTCCAATTGCCTGGATCCGTCAAAATGAATAGTCCAATATGTGTGATCCGGCTTCTCCTCTGGTGCTTGTAACTCCGTCCAGTCATTGATGAAATCAACAAGTGCTTGAGACTTCACTGCCGTCTGAGGCACGTACTTCAGTCCGTGTGGCCCAAGCTCTATAGCCCACTTGGCAATCCGGCCAGTCGCCTCCCGGTTCTGTATAATATCACCCAAGGGAGCTGAACTGACCACTGTGATGGGGTGCCCTTGAAAATACTGCTTCAACTTCCGACTGGCCATAAAAACACCATAGACCAGCTTCTGCCAATGCGGATACCTTTGCTTGGATTCAATAAGCACCTCGCTGACATAATAAACCGGCCGCTGAACCGGATATTCCTTGCCTGCCTCTTTGCGTTCCACCACAATAGCTACGCTAACTGCCCGAGCATTGGCCGCTACGTATAGTAATAGTGGCTCCTTGTCGACCGGAGCTGCAAGAACAGGCGGATTGGCTAACTGCCGCTTCAGGTCCTCAAATGCTTCATCAGCAGCCGGACTCCAAATGAAATGGTCTGTCTTCCTCAGCATTTGGTACAAAGGAATGGCCTTCTCTCTGAGGCGGCTGATAAACCGGCTTAGTGCAGCGATCCGGCCCGCCAAACGCTGAACATCGTTGATGCATTTTGGTTTAGCTAGAGATGCAATAGCCGTAATCTTCTCCGGGTTAGCCTCGATTCCTCTGTTAGACACCAGGAAACCCAGTAACTTGCCTGTCGGAACACCAAAGACACACTTGGCCGGATTAAGCATCATCTTGTAAACTCGCAAGTTGTCAAAGGTCTCCTTCAAATCATCCACCAGCGTCTCCTTCTGTCTTGACTTCACTATAATATCATCCACATAGGCGTGCACATTGCGGCCGATCTGTTTATGCAGGCAATTCTGTATACACCGTTGATAGGTGGCTTGGGCACTCTTGAGCCCGAAGGGCATAGATACATAGCAGAAGGCTCCAAAGGGAGTAATAAATGCTGTTTTCTCCTGGTCCTTAACCGCCATCTTGATCTGATGATATCCAGAGTATGCATCCAAAAAACTCAAACGCTCACAACCCGTCGTGGCATCAATGATCTGGTCAATACGGGGGAGGGCAAAAGGATCTGCCGGACAGGCTTTGTTAAGATCTGTGTAATCCACACACATACGCCAAGTGCCGTTTTTCTTAAGAACCAGCACCGGATTAGCAAGCCACTCTGGATGGAACACCTCAATAATAAAATCAGCTGCTAAAAGCCTGGCCACTTCCTCTCCAATGGCCTTGCGTCTTTCTTCGTTAAACCGGCGGAGGAACTGTTTCACCGGTTTATACTTAGGATCCACATTAAGAGTGTGCTCAGCGAGTTCCCTCGGTACACCTGGCATGTCAGACGGCTTCCATGCAAAAATGTCACGATTCTCACGGATGAACTCGATGAGCGCGCTTTCCTATTTGGGATCCAGGTTGGCACTGATAGTGAACTGCTTGGATGAATCGCCGGGCACGAAGTCAACAAGCTTGGTCTCAGCTACCAATTTGAACTTCAGATCTGAATCATGCTCTGTAGTTGGCTTCTTTAAAGAGGTCATATCCGCCGGATCAACATTGTCCTTATAATACTTCAACTCCTCCGTGGCACAGACTGACTCTGCATAAGCCGCATCACCTTCCTCACATTCCAAAGCGACCCTACGGCTCCCATGAACCGTTATGGTCCCCTTGTAACCCGACATCTTGAGCTGCAAGTAGATATAACAAGGCCGCGCCATGAACTTGGCGTAAGCCGGCCGGCCAAACAAGGCGTGATACGGGCTCCGGATCTTCACCACCGCAAATGTTAGTTTTTCCGACCGGGAGTCGTGCTCGTCCCCAAAGGCCACATCCAGGGCTATCTTACCAACAGGATATGCAGATTTGCCAGGCACCACCATGGAACACCGTATTCGACGGTCTGAGATCTTTGTCTGTTAAACCCATGCGGCGGAATGTCTCATAGTACAATATGTTAATACTGCTTCCTCCATCCATGAGTACCTTGGTGAATTTATAACCCCCCACCTGAGGGTCTACCACTAATGCTAGCTGGCCCGGGTTATCAACCCGGGGCCGGTGATCCTCTCTGCTCCACACGATAGGCTGCTCCGACCAGCGCAAGTAACGTGGTAAGGCCGGTTCAACAGAATTCACCGCTCGCCTGTGGAGTTTTCGGTCACGTTTATCCAAACTAGTTGTGAAAACATGATACTGCCCATTGTTCAAATGTTTTGGCTGGCTCTGATAACCCGACTGCTGCTGCTGCTGCTGCTGGCTGTTCTGATTATTCTGGTGATTGTGACCGCCCTGGTTGCGACCTGAACCGGAAGCTCCATCGTGATCCGGCCCGTGGAAACCGGATCCTAAACCGCCACCTGATCCGTGATCATACCGGAAAGCATTAGAGTTTTTGAACTCCTGCATGATATAACAATCTTTCCAAAGATGGTTAGCCGGCGCCTCCTTCGTCCCGTACTTCGGGCAAGGCTGATTCAACAAATAGTTCAAACGGCTTGCGTTAGGATTGGGAGCCCCATTACAATTTGCCGCTTTACCTCTGCGCCGCTGCCCCCTGTCCCGTGCATTAGTGTTGGCCACAAAGTCCACGCTGCCATCCGCTTTGCGCTTGCCTCCGTTTCCATGACCCGCTAGTTTGTACTGCTGCTGTTTGGAGTTGCTATTCTTCTTTCCCTTCCCTGCTTCATCATCATTAGGCTCGGGATCCTTGGTACTGTCCGAATCAGCATACTTCACTAAAGCGGCCATGAGGGTTCCCATGTCATTACAGAACCGCTTCATGCGTCCCAACTTCAATTTTAGAGGCTCAAACCGGCAGTTGCCTTCCAGAGTTAAGATCGCAGAGTCAGCATTAATCCTGTCAGACGAGTGCAAAATTTCCGAAACGTGGCGCACCCAACGGGTCGTTGATTCTCCTTCCTCCTGGACACAAGCCGCCAGGTCTACTATGGACTTGGGCTGCTTACAGGTATCCTTAAAATTCTGTATAAACCGGGCTCGCAACTGGGCCCATGAGCTGATAGAATTGGGTGGTAGGCTCTTTAACCAAGTACGAGCCGTGCCCTCAAGCATCATGGTGAAGTATTTTGCACATGCGGTCTCTTCCACGTCCAGCATTTCCATGGCCATCTCATAACTCTCTACCCATGCTTCAGGGGGTAAATCAGCGGTGTAATTCGGCACCTTGCGTGGACCCTTGAAATCTTTGGGCAGGCGCACATTACGTAAAGCAGGGATCAAGCAAGGCACTCCCAAAGCGGATGTGACTCCTAGTCCGGCGAAGGTGGTAGAACGAACCGGCGTAAGTTGACCCGCATTATCCTGGGCTGCTAACTCGGCCTCCCTTTGTGCTCGGGCCCGGTCCACCACATCCTGCGCATCGTGGACACCGCCTGCCGGGCTATCGCCACAGGCTGCTTCACGGCCTCGCGCATTGCTCGATACGGTGGGTTCGTTCAAGCGCCTGCTATAACTCCGGTTTGGACGGGGTGTAGAGTGGATCCGATCACGGCTGTATGAATATGCTTCCTGCTGAATCAGCGCAGTCCGGAGGAGCTCCTTAACCCGGCGCGTCTCTATCGCTTGCGAAGAATCCCCTTCGACTGGGATGGCCTCTAACCGTGCAGCGGCCGCAACAAGGTTGTCCATAGGATTCGAATAATGACCCGAGGGCGTCTGGACCGGCGGAGGAACCACAATGTTTTGGTGAGGAGGTTCCATTAGGCGAGGTTGGACCATCGCCCCTGGTCCTGGTGCCTCAATCCGGTTTGTCTCCAGGTACTGCGGCGGATTACTGGGTCCAACTCCTGGAGTGTGAAAGAGATTTCGGGGGTCAAACCCTAACGGCAGGCGTGATCTGTGCTTCCGCTTCAAAACCTCCTGTGATGCGTTCTGGTCAAGCATGAGTTTATAGGCCTGGGCGTCCAAAGCGGCCCGCTCTGCAGCCATCCGGTCTTTTTCTGCTGCCAGATCCGCTTTGGCTTGCACGATCTGCTCTCTCACCTTCGCGATTTCTGCATTATGGGCCTCCTGATCCGCCGGATTGTCCTCTGCCATAAGCGCGGCTAGTGCATCAAACAGCTCAGATAGAACTTGAACCGGCGGGCGCATAAGGCCTCCTGACCCTGCTGCTGCTGCCGCTGCTGATCCGGAGAGCATTGCTGCAGCGGTCGAAGAGTGATTCGCCGCCTGTGTGCCGGCCATGAATATTCCAACCCGGTTGACCTGGCCCGGGGGGTCCGGAATACTGTCGCCATCGGAACAGCCCCTAATCTGGTCGTCTTGCAACTGGTACAGCGATTCGGTCTCTCCGGTCGAGGACTCGTCATCGGAATAGACGACGGTCTCACTATCGTGTTCTGATTCGTCCTCACGCTCTCCTTCGTGGACGACTCCAACGAAGACATGCTTCACGGCCGGTTTAGCCCAGGTAGATCTCGCACGCTGAGCCGTCTCGATGAGGTTGGTGCAGATGTCCGGCTCAGGCCCAGGCTCACCAATTTTGCCAATGAAAACGTGTATGCCACCAAAGGGGACCCGGTACCCGTACTCGATCGAATCGGCCTCGGGACCCCATCCTGCGTCGTCGATGTAGATCCTGCCCCGACGACTCTTGGTCATCCGGCCCACAACATAGCCTTCGAGTCCCTTGAGCTTGCCCTCCAAGATCGTCAAACCATCGTGCGATAGCCCCACGGTGGGCGCCAACTATCGTGGATTTGTCACGGTAGATGTCCTAGCGAAAGGACTTAGTCGTGGAGCCATCGCTATGAGTTTACTTGAAGGGGTTAAAGCGGACACAAAGACACGAGGGTTTTATACTAGTTCGGCCCCTTCGGTGAAGGTAAAAGCCTATGTCTAGTTGTGATGGAATTGATATGATCTCGATGGCTAGGGAGCAAACAAGCTTCGCCTAGGCTCGAGTTGTGGTTGTCTGTCCTGAACCGCCACCGGGTCGTCCCCTTATATACATGGGTGACGCCCGTCGGTCCATAGAGTCCTAACCGGTTCATACTCGTATTCCGATTGGTATCTCTCTATTCCTTACTAACAATACAAGTCATACATCAGGCCGGTTTACGGCTACATGTTCTAACCGACTACAGGCCTTGGGCCTTCATCTGTTTACGCCACTAATGAAGTTAACCCGGCCCAAGTAGGCCGGTTTACGCCTAGTGGTAATATCCCCAACACAGTGGATATCATTATGTTCTTACTTCACAGATGATTTGAGTAGATGCTGAGTATATTTACTTGATGAAACACACGTCTGAATTATTGAAAGGTTCAAGTAATTTCAGAGTGAAGTTGAAGATCTTTGTGACAAGAGGATAAAATGTCTATGATATGATCATAGAGATGAATATCTGAGTTGCGAGTTTGGTACACAATTATGACATTGTGGAAATTGTTTCACAACTAACACCGCCTGGAACACCATAGTGTGATGGTGTGTCCGAACATCATAACTGCACCCTATTGGATATGGTGCATGTCATGATGTCTCTTATCGAATTACCACTATCATTCATGGGTTAGGCTTAGAGACAACCGCATTCACTTTAAATAGGGAACCACGTAATTCCGCTGATATGCCACCGTATGAACTATGGTTTAGAGAAACCTAAGCTGTCGTTTCTTGAAAGTTTGGGGCTGCGATGCTTATGTGAAAAAGTTTCATCCTGATAAGCTCGAACCCAAAGAGGATAAATACATGTTCATAGGACACCCAAGACAGTTGGGTATACCTCCTAATTCAGACCCGGAAGCAAAAGTGATTGTTTCTAGAAACGGGTCCTTTCTCGAGGAATAGTTTCTCTCGAAAGAATTGAGTGGGAGGATGGTGGAGACTTGATAAGGTTATTGAACCATCACTTCAACCAGTGTGTAGTAGGGCACAGGAAGTTGTTCCTGTGGCGCCTACACCAGTTGAAGTGGAAGCTGATGATAGAGATCATGAAACTTCGAATCAAGTCACTACCAAACCTCGTAGGTCGACAAGGACGCGTACTACTTCAGAGTGGTACAGTAATCCTGTCTTGGAAGTCATGTTGCTAGACAACAATGAACCTACGAGCTATGGAGAAGTGATGGTGGGCCCGGATTCTGACAAATGGCTCGAGGCCATAAAATCCGAGAGAAGATCCATGTATGAAAACAAAGTGTGGACTTTGGAAGAACTACTTGATGGTCGTAAGGTTGTTGGGTACATATGGATTTCAAAAGGGAAGACAGACAATGATGGTAATTGTCACCATTAAGAAAGCTCGACTTGTCGCTAAGATGTTTTCCGACAAGTTGAAGGAGTTGACTACGATGAGAATTTCTCACTCGTAGCGATGCTAAGAGTCTGTTGGAATTATATTAGCAATTACTGCATGATTTAGGAAATCTTGCAGATAGGATGTCAAAACATTGTTTCCTCGACGATATTCTTGAGGAAAGGTTGTATGTGATACAACCAGCAGGTTTTGTCAATCCTGAAAGATGCTAACAAGTGTGCAAAGCTCCAGCAATCCTTCTAGGGACTGGAGTAAGCATTTCGGAGTTGGAATATACGCTTTGATGAGATGATCAAAGATTTTGAGTTTATACAAAGTTTATGAGAAACTTGTATTTCTAAAGAACTGAGTGGGAGCACTATAGAATTTCTGATGAGTATATGTTGTTGACATATTGTTGATCAGAAATGATGTAGAATTTCTGGAAAGCATATAGGGTTATTTGAAAAGTGTTTTTCAATAGAGAACCTGGATTAAGCTACTTGAACATTGAGCATCAAGATCTATGAGGATAGATCAAAAAACGCTAAATGGTACTTTCAAATGAGCACATACCTTGACATGATCTTGAAGGTGTTCAAGATGGATCAATCAAAGAAGGAGTTCTTGCCTGAGTTGTAAGGTATGAAGTTAAGAGTTAAAGCTCGACAATGGCAGAAGAGAGAGAAAGGATGAAGGTCGTCCCCTATGCTTCAGACGTAGGCTCTATAGTATGCTATGTTGTGTACCGCACCGGAAGTGTGCCTTGCCATGAGTCAGTCAAGGGGTACAAGAATGATCCAGGAACGGATCATTGGACAGCGGTCAAAATTATCATTAGAGGAATAAGGAAATGTTTCTCGATTATGGAGGTGATAAAGAGTTCGGCATAAAGGGTTACGTCGATGCAAGCTTTAACACCTATCCGAATGACTCTGAGTAGCAAACCGGATACGTATAGTGGAGCGACCATTTGGAATAGCTCCAAATGGAGCATGGAAGCAGCATATACAATATGACCTGGATATTCGCGAAATACATACGAATCTGAATGTTGCAGAACCATTGACTAAAACCTCTCTCACAAGAAAAACATGATCAAACCCAGAACTCATTGAGTCTTAATCACATGGTGATGTGAACTAGTTTAGTGACACTAGTAAACTCTTTGGATGTTGGTCACATGGCGATGTGACCTATCAGTATTAATCACATGGCGATGTGAACTAGATTATTGACTCTAGTGCAAGTGGGAGACTGTTGGAAATATGCCCTAGAGGCAATAATAAATTAGTTATTATTATTATATTTCCTTGTTCATGATAATCGTTTATTATCCATGCTATAATTGTATTGATAGGAAACTCAGATACATGTGTGGGTACATAGACAACACCATGTCCCTAGTAAGCCTCTAGTTGACTAGCTCGTTGATCAATAGATGGTTACGGTTTCCTGACCATGGACATTGGATGTCGTTGATAACGGGATCACATCATTAGGAGAATGATGTGATGGACAAGACCCAATCCTAAGCCTAGCACAAAGATCGTGTAGTTCGTATGCTAAAGCTTTTCTAATGTCAAGTATCATTTCGTTAGACCATGAGATTGTGCAACTCCCGGATACCGTAGGAATGCTTTGGGTGTACCAAACGTCACAACGTAACTGGGTGGCTATAAAGGTGCATTACGGGTATCTCCGAAAGTGTCTGTTGGGTTGGCACGAATCGAGACTGGGATTTGTCACTCCGTGTAACGGAGAGGTATCTCTGGGCCCACTCGGTAGTACATCATCATAATGTGCACAATGTGACCAAGGGGTTGATCACGGGATGATGTGTTACAGAACGAGTAAAGAGACTTGCCGGTAACGAGATTGAACAAGGTATCGGCATACCGACGATCGAATCTCGGGCAAGTACAATACCGCTAGACAAAGGGAATTGAATACGGGATTGATTGAATCCTCGACATCGTGGTTCATCCGATGAGATCATTGTGGAACATGTGGGAGCCAACATGGGTATCCAGATCCCGCTATTGGTTATTGACCGGAGAATGTCTCGGTCATGTCTGCATGGTTCCCGAACCCGTAGGGTCTACACACTTAAGGTTCAATGACGCTAGGGTTATAGGGAATAGATATACGTGGTTACCAAATGTTGTTTGGAGTCCCAGATGAGATCCCGGACGTCACGAGGAGTTCCGGAATGGTCCGAAGGTAAAGATTTATATATGGGAAGTCCTGTTTTTGGTCACCGGAAAAGTTTCGGGTGTTATCGGTAACGTACCGGGACCACCGGGAGGGTCCCGGGGGTCCACCAAGTGGGGCCACCGGCCCCAGAGGGCTGCATGGGCCAAGTGTGGGAGGGGACCAGCCCCAGGTGGGCTGGTGCGCCCCCCCACAAGGGCCCAAGGTGCCTAGGGTTTGTGGAGGGGGTGCCACCACCTTGCTTGGGGGGCAAGTTTCCCCCTCTCCCCCCTTGGCCGCCACCCTAGATGGGTTTGGGGCTGCCGCACCCCTTGGGGTGGGAACCATAGAGGGGGCGCACCCCCCTCCCTCTCCCCTATATATACTTGAGGTTTTGGGGCTGCCATACACAAGAGTTTCCACCTCTCCCTGGCGCAGCCCTACCTCTCTTTCTCCTCATCTCCGGCGGTGCTTGGCGAAGCCCTGCAGGATTGCCACGCTCCTCCACCACCACCATGCCGTTGTGCTGCTGCTGGACGGAGTCTTCCTCAACCTCTCCCTCTCTGCTTGCTGGATCAAGGCATGGGAGACGTCACCGGGCTGTACGTGTGTTGAACGCGGAGGTGCCGTCCATTCGGCACTAGGATCTCTGGTGATTTGGATCACGACGATTACGACTCCTTCAACCCCGTTCTCTTGAAAGATTCCGCTTAGCGATCTACAAGGGTATGTAGATGCACTCCCCTCTCTCTCGTTGCTAGTCTCTCCATAGATAGATCTTGGTGACTCGTAGGAAAATTTTGAATTTCTGCTACGTTCCCCAACAGTATGTACTTTGGTTTTAATGTGATGACGAACTTCTATTAATTTGATCACTTAGTTATCTATTCATGATGTTCTGTAATGATTTTTGACACACTTAATTATATATAATGCACGCAGATGAACCGGCAATGGATGTACGGTAACAGACACACCTCCGAGTACATTAAGGGCATGCATGATTTTCTCGAAGTGGCTGAGGCAAACAAGCAGAATGGTTTTATGTGTTCTCCATGCCCTATATGTGGGAATACTTTGACTGGAAAATCCTTCACACCCACCTGCTTTACAAGGGTTTCATGCCACACTATAATGTTTGGACGAGGCACGGAGAAATAGGGGTTATGATGGAAGACGGCGAAGAAGAAGAGTATGATGACAACTATGTGCCCCCTGAATACGGTGATGTTACTGAACATCAAGAGGAACCAGATGATGTGCACGATGATGCTGCAATGGGCGAAGCTGCTGAAGATCAAGAGGAACCAGACGATGTGCCTGATGATGATGATCTCCGCCGGGTCATTGTTGATGCAAGGACGCAATGCGAAAATCAAAAGGAGAAGCTGAAGTTCGATCGCATGTTAGAGGATCACAAAAAAGGGTTGTACCCCAATTGCAAAGATGGCAACACAAAGCTCGGTACCGTACTGGAATTGCTGCAGTGGAAGGCAGAGAATGTTGTGCCAGACAAAGGATTTGAGAAGCTACTGAAAATATTGAAGAAGAAGCTTCCAAAGGATAACGAATTGCCCGACAATACATACGCAGCAAAGAAGGTCGTATGCCCTCTAAGATTCGAGGTGCGGAAGATACATGCATGCCCTAATGACTGCATCATCTACCGCGGTGCGTACAAGGATCTGAACGCATGCCCGGTATGCGGTGCATTACGGTATAAGATCAGACGAGATGACCCTGGTGATGTTGACGGCGCGCCCCCCCCCCAGGAAGAGGGTTCCTGCGAAGGTGATGTGGTATGCTCCTATAATACCACAGTTGAAACGTCTGTTTGGAAACGGAGAGCATGCCAAGTTGATGTGATGGCACAGTGAGGACCGTAAGAAAGACGGGAAGTTGAGAGCACCCGCTGACGGGTCGCAGTGGAGAAAAATCAAGAGAAAGTACTGGGCTGAGTTTGCACGTGACCCAAGGAACGTATGGTTTGCTTTAAGCGCGAATGGCATTAATCCTTTCGGGGAGCAGAGCAACAATCACAGCACCTGGCCCGTGACTCTATGTATGTATAACCTTCCTCCTTGGATGTGCATGAAGCGGAAGTTCATTATGATGCCAGTTCTCATCCAAGGCCCTAAGCAACCCGGCAACGACATTGATGTGTACCTAAGGCCATTAGTTGAAGAACTTTTACAACTGTGGAATGGAAACGGTGTACGTACGTGGGATGAGCACAAACAGAAGGAATTTGACCTAAAGGCGTTGCTATTCGTGACCATCAACGATTGGCCCACTCTCAGTAACCTTTCAGGACAGACAAACAAGGGATACCACACATGCACACACTGTTTACTTGACACCGAAAGTATATACCTAGGAAGCTGCAGGAAGAATGTGTACCTGGGACATCGTCGATTTCTTCCGACCAACCATCAATGTCGAAAGAAAGGCAAGGATTTCAAAGGCGAGGCAGATTACCTGAAGAAGCCCGCCATGCATACCGGTGATCATGTACTTGCTATGGTCAATGATTTACACGTAATCTTTGCAAAGGGTCCCGGTGCACTAGCTGTTCCGAATGACGCTGGGGGACACGCACCCATGTGGAAGAAGAAATCTATATTTTGGGACCTACCCTACTGGAAAGACCTAGAGGTCCGCTCTTCAATTGACGTGATCCACGTGACGAAGAACCTTTGTGTGAACCTGCTAGGCTTCTTGGGCGTGTATGTAAAGACAAAAGATACAGCTGAGGCACGGGAGGACCTGCAATGTTTGCACGAAAAAGACGGCATGCCTCCAAAGCAGTATGAAGGTCCTGCCAGCTATGCTCTTACCAAAGAAGAGAAGGAAATCTTCTTTGAATGCCTGCTTAGTATGAAGGTCCCGACTGGCTTCTCGTCGAATATAAAGGGAATAATAAATATGCCAGAGAAAAAGCTCCAGAACCTAAAGTCTCATGACTGCCACGTGATTATGACACAACTGCTTCCGGTTGCATTGCGGGGGCTTCTACCGGAAAACGTCCGATTAGCCATTGTGAAGCTATGTGCATTCCTCGATGCAATCTCTCAGAAGGTGATAGATCCAAAAATCATACCAAGGCTAAGGAGTGATGTGGTGCAATGTCTTGTCAGTTTCGAGCTGGTGTTCCCACCATCCTTCTTCAATATCACGACGCACGTCCTAGTTCATCTAGTCGACAAGATTGTCATTTTGGGCCCCGTATTTCTACATAATATGTACCCCTTTGAGAGGTTCATGGGAGTCCTAAAGAAATATGTCCGTAACCGTGCTAGGCCAGAAGGAAGCATCTCCATGGGCCATCAAACAGAGGATGTCATCGGGTTTTGTGTTGACTTCATTCCTGGCCTTAAGAAGATAGGTCTCCCTAAATCACGGTATGAGGGGAGACTGACTGGAAAAGGCACGCTTGGAAGGCACTCAATAATATGCAGAGACGGATATTCTTGGTCTCAAGCACACTACACAGTTCTACAGAACTCTACCTTGGTGACCCCGTATGTCGATGAACACAAGAACAGTCTGCGCTCCAAACACCCGGAGCAGTGCGACGACTGGATTACATGTGAACACATCAGGACTTTCAGCAGTTGGTTGGAAACACGTCTCAGAGGTGACAACACTGTTTGTGATGAGCTGTACTCGTTGTCCAGGGGACCATCTTCGACTGTTATGATTTGGAAAGGATACGAGATAAATGCGAATACATTTTACATGATCGCCCAAGATCAAAAGAGCACCAACCAAAACAGCGGTGTCCGCTTTGATGCAGTCACCGAGAGGGGAAAGGACACATATTATGGTTACATAGTGGACATATGGGAACTTTGACTACGGAGTAGATTTTAAGGTCCCTTTGTTTAAGTGCAAATGGGTCAATCTGTCAGGAGGCGGGGTACAGGTAGACCCACAGTACGGGATGACAAAGGTGGATCTGAAAAATCTTGGGTACACTGACGAACCGTTCGTCCTAGCCAATGATGTGGCACATGTTATCTATGTGAAGGACATGTCTACCAGACCGAGAAAAAGAAAAGATAAGGAAGCGAATACATCATACGATGAGCCAAAGCGCCACATAGTTCTTTCAGGAAAAAGGGACATCGTGGGAGTGGAGGGCAAGACAGACATGTCTGAAGATTATGAAAAGTTTCATGAAATTCCTCCCTTCAAAGTCAAGGCTGACCCCAGCATCCTGATAAACGATGAAGATTATCCATGGTTACGATGCAATAAGCAAATGACACAAGCGAAGAAAAAGTGAAGACTTTCTCCCACAACTATTATGAAGATACCATGCCAACTTTGTAACAGACGAGTATGATACCATTGTCCGTTTTGTACATGCACATGCTATGTGGGTGAAATTATGATACCATGCCAACTTTCAACTTTGTCAGAGTTCATTTGAAATGCTTTAATGTCTTATGGTTCGGCGCATGAACCGGGACCAATGCGCCTCGCCCCTGGCCCATGACCATTAGTCTCGGGTTGGTCCTCATTGCGCTCAGAGTTTAGTCCCACCTCGCCGACCGAATGGCGCTCACACCAGTTTATAAGCCCGTCCCTCTCTGCCTTGCTGAGCTCCACTCAAAGTGAAAATAGATGCCCCTATACAGGGAATTTGACCTAAATTCATAGTGAATTTCTCTGAAATTCATAGAAATTTATTATGAATTTAGGTTGAATTTTCTCTATAGGCGCATCTATGTTCATTTTTTAGTAAAGTTAATCACAAACTTGTGATTCACACAAATTTCAAAAAAAAAATCAAATTTTAACTATTCAAATTTGAAAACTAATGGCACTAACAAAAAGTTTATAATTTTTCTAAAACTAATGCCACTAACAGAAAGTTTATAATTTTGCTAACCTAAAAGCAAAAAGAATTAAAAAATAAAGAAAAAAACAAAAGAAAATAAATAATACAGAAAACAATACAAAAAAACTGGAAACAAAATAAAAATAGCAACAATAAGTATTTTGTTGTAAGTAGAAACAAAATAAAATAAATAAAGCAACAAAGAAAACAAAAAAACAAAAAAAATGTTTTCAAATTTGAAACTAATGGCACTAACAGAAAGTTTATAATTTTTCTAAAACTGAAAGCAAAAAAGAATTAAAAAAGAGTGCAAAAAACAAAAGAAAATAAATAATGCACAAAACAAAACAAGAAACTGGAAAAAAAATAAATAGCAACAATAAGTATTTTGTTGTAAGTAGAAACAAAATAAAACAAATAAAGCAAGAAAGAAAACAAAAAAACAAAAAAAAGTGTTTTCACATTTGAAAACTAATGGCACTAACAGAAAGTTTATAATTTTTCTAAAACTAAAAGCAAAAGGAATTAAAAAATAAAGCAAAAAACAAAAGAAAATAAATAATGCAGAAAACAAAACAAAAAAACTGAAAAAAAATAAAATAAAAATAGCAACAATAAGTAAAGAAAACAAAAAAACAAAAAAGCCTCCTACTGGGCCCCCACGGCCTGAATACGACTAGAAACCCTACCATGGGCCAGGATTCAGGCCCGCAGGAGGCCCAGTAGGCCCACAGGCAGATAAGTGACTTTAGGCCTGTAAGCCTGCATTTGAGAGGAGCTCGAAGTGGTCAGCGCAGCAGCACTTATAAACCACTATCGAGCCCTCTCGGCTAGCGAGGTGGGACTAAACATCCCACCACACCACGCCACGCCAGTTCCAGCACAAGGCCATTGGTCCCGGTTGGTGGCACCAACCGGGACTAAAGGGGTGCATTGGTCCCGGTTGGTGCTACGAACCGGGACCAATGCCCCCCCTTTAGTCCCGGTTGGTGCCACCAACCGGGACCAAAGGCCGCTGCTTCCCGCCCTTTGGGCTGCCGAAAACTGGCCTTTGGTCCCGGTTGGTGGCACCAACCGGGACTAAAGGGGGCGTTGGTCCCGGTTGGAGCCACGAACCGGGATCAAAGCCTTTGCTACATAAGCAACACTTGGGGAATTTTTAGATTTCCCTCGCCAGTTGCCCCCGATGACGCCGACGACCTCCTCGACGCCGTCAGGCTGCCCGTGTCACCCGCTCCTCGTTGCCGTCGCCACTCGCTCCTCGTCGCCGTCGCCCCGCGCCGCTGCCTCATGTTGTCCGTCGCCGCCCGCTCCTCGTTGTTGTCGCCCTGCCCCTGCCCCGTCCCGCCCCCGCGCGCCAGCGGCCTCGCCGCCCCCGCCGTCGCCTCAAGCTCCCCTGCTCGCGCGCTCCGCCATGGCGCCCCGAACCCCTGCCACGTGCTCTCCGTCGCCGTCGCCCTGCCCCTGCCCCCGTCCCGCCCCCGCGCGCCGGCCCCGCTATGAGCCGCCGCCCCGGCTCTATTTTTTATTAGTTTAATTTTTTTGTTCATATATATATATAATGTATATGTGTATGTATGTGGCTATATGTTTTTGTTCATATGTGGCTATATGTTTTTTTATTAGTTTAATTTTTTTTGTTCATATGTGATATATGTATATGTGTATATGGCTATAATGTATATGTGTATGTGATGTATATGTGTATGTGTCTATAATGTATATGTGTATGTGGCTAGAATATGCTAAATATATACGTCAAAAATGTTTTCTTGTTCATAGAAAGTTTTTTGTTCATATATAGAAAGTTTTTTTATATGACAATGGATATATATTCGATATATATGAGAAATGATGATCCATGGAAAAGGTTTATATATGCAAAAGTTACAATTTAAAAAAAATTATATATCTAGCTAGGAAGGGAAGGAGAAGAAAAGGAATAATGAGAGGGAAAAGGAAATAAGAAGAGGAAAGAAAGAAGAAGAGGAGAGGAAGAAGAGGAGAAATAAATAAGAAGAAGAAAAAAGAAGAAAAGGAAGAGGAGAAGAAGAAAGGAATAGAGGAGAAGAAGAAAAAATAGAAATTATTTTTTCTATTTTTTCTTCTTCTCCTTTATTCCTTTCTTCTTCTCCTCTTTTTCTTCTTCTTTTTTTTCTTCGATCTTCTCCTCTATTCCTTTCTTCTTCTCCTCTATTCCTTTCTTCTTCTCCTCTTTTTTTTCTTCTTTTTTTCTTCGATCTTCTCCTCTGTCGTCGTTGATATACCCCTCCCCCCCCTCGGCCCTCTCGCTCGACCAAAACTCTCGAGGACACCCAAACCCTAGAGAAAAAATGATGTTGGTCTCCTACCCCCTCCCGCTGCGCCCCTACCCGACAAACTCTCTTGAGGCTACCCAAATTTACCAAGTTAAAAGAGCGTTGTCGTCGAGGCCACCCAAAACCCTTGAAGCGTTGTCTAGGCCACCCCAAACCCTAGAGAAGCAGCGTCGAGGCCACTAACATGATTCCTTATTGTGATTAGCTAGCTAGTTCTACGTTTGCAACTAATATATATCCATCTGTACCATGTTTGAATAATAATTGACATGTTGTAAATATTTGCAGAAACTATGGAGCGCTCCTGAGACGAAGCAACAGAAGCAATGTTGGGGGAGATAATCACAGAAGGAAGTGATGTTGTTGCGTCATTTTTCAACGACACCGTTGGTCAGGAAGGACTGGGTGAAGAAGAGGGCTATGTTCATGACGGCTCCGGCCCATTAATGCCGATACAAGAAGAGGGCTATGTTCATGATGGCTCCGTCGACCCAATGGAGGTACAAGGAGACCGTGCTGACTGCTTCGGTGACCGAACCGAGTCCGGCCAGATATATATATATTAGTTAAGCCCATGCTGACTAGTTAATTGATGCATTCACTGTTTTGGTATATGTACACATATTAATTAACTCTCGTCTTTCTTCCATTTTCTAGCCCTCCGGATCGAGCACAACTTCGGTAAGGAGACGAGGCCTGAAGAAAAAGTTGAGCTCGGATGAAAAGTTTCAGATCACAGCAATCACGCGCGACGGCGAACCGATTGAACCCATCCAGACAAAGAATGCATTTGTTGCTCAGTGCGGGGTTCTTGTTATTGGAAATATGCCCTAGAGGCAATAATAAATTAGTTATTATTATATTTCCATGTTCATGATAACCGTTTATTATCCATGCTATAATTGTATTGATAGGAAACTCAGATACATGTGTGGGTACATAGACAACACCATGTCCCTAGTAAGCCTCTAGTAGACTAGCTCGTTGATCAATAGATGGTTACGGTTTCCTGACCATGGACATTGGATGTCGTTGATAACGGGATCACATCATTAGGATATGGATGTGATGGACAAGACCCAATCCTAAGCCTAGCACAAAGATCGTGTAGTTCGTATGCTAAAGCTTTTCTAATGTCAAGTATCATTTCCTTAGACCATGAGATTGTGCAACTCCCGGATACCGTAGTAATGCTTTGGGTGTACCAAACGTCACAACATAACTGGATGGCTATAAAGGTGCACTACAGGTATCTCCGAAAGTGTCTGTTGGGTTGGCACGAATCGAGACTGGGATTTGTCACTCCGTGTAACGGAGAGGTATCTCTGGGCCCACTCGGTAGGACATCATCATAATGTGCACAATGTGACCAAGGGGTTGATCACGGGATGATGTGTTACGGAACGAGTAAAGAGACTTACCGGTAATGAGATTGAACAAGGTATCGGGATACCGACGATCGAATCTCGGGCAAGTACAATACCGCTAGACAAAGGGAATTGTATACGGGATTGATTGAATCCTCGACATCGTGGTTCATCTGATGAGATCATCGTGAAACATGTGGGAGCCAACATGGGTATCCAGATCCCGCTGTTGGTTATTGACCGGAGAGCGTCTCGGTCATGTCTGCATGGTTCCCGAACTCGTAGGGTCTACACACTTAAGGTTTGGTGACGTTAGGGTTATAGGGAATAGATATACATGGTTACCGAATGTTGTTCGGAGTCCCGGATGAGATCCCGGACGTCACGAGGAGTTCCGAAATGGTCCGGAGGTAAAGATTTATATATGGGAAGTCCTGTTTTGGTCACCGGAAAAGTTTTGGGTGTTATCGGTAACGTACCGGGAACACCGGGAGGGTCCCGGGGGTCCACCAAGTGGGGCCACCGGCCCCAGAGGGCTGCATGGGCCAAGTGTGGGAGGGGAACAGCCCCAGGTGGGCTGGTGCGCCCCCCACAAGGGCCCAAGCCACCTAGGGTTTGGGGAGGGGGCGCACCCACCTTACTTGGGGGGCAAGTTTCCCCCTCTCCCCCCCTTGGCCGCACCCTAGATGGGATCTAGGGGCTGCCGCACCCCTTGGGGTGGGAACCCTAGAGGGGGCGCAGCCCCCTCCCTCTCCCCTATATATACTTGAGGTTTTGGGGCTGCCATACACAAGAGTTTCCACCTCTCCCTGGCGCAGCCCTACCTCTCTTTCTCCTCATCTCCCGCGGTGCTTGGCGAAGCCCTGCAGGATTACCACGCTCCTCCATCACCACCACGCCGTTGTGCTGCTGCTGGACGGAGTCTTCCCCAACCTCTCCCTCTCTCCTTGCTGGATCAAGGCATGGGAGACATCACCGGGCTGCACGTGTGTTGAACACGGAGGTGCCGTCCGTTCGGCACTATGATCTTCGGTGATTTGGATCACGACGAGTACGACTCCTTCAACCCCGTTCTCTTGAACGCTTCCGCTTAGCGATCTACAAGGGTATGTAGATGCACTCCCCTCTCTCGCGTTGCTAGTCTCTCCATAGATAGATCTTGGTGACTCGTAGGAAAATTTTGAATTTCTACTACGTTCCCCATCAGTGGCATCATGAGTTAGGTCTATTGCGTAGATTCTTTGCACGAGTAGAACACAAAGTAGTTGTGGGTGTTGATTTTTTTCAATGTGCTTACCGTTACTAGTCCAATCTTGTTTCGATGGTATTGTGGGATGAAGCGTCCCGGACCGACCTTACACGTACACTTACGTGAGACAGGTTCCACCGACTGACATGCACTTGTTGCATAAGGTGGCTAGCGGGTGCCAGTCTCTCCCACTTTAGTTGGATCGGATTCGTTGAAAAGGGTCCTTATGAAGGTTAAATAGCAATTGGCATATCATGTTGTGGTTTTTTCATAGGTAAGAAACGTTCTTGCTAGAAACCCATAGCAGCCATGTAAAACATGCAAACAACAATTAGAGGACGTCTAACTTGTTTTTGCAGGATATGCTATGTGACGTGATATGGCCAAGAAGAATGTGATGAATGATATGTGATGTATGAGATTGATCATGTTCTTGAAATAGGAATCACGACTTGCATGTCAATGAGTATGACAACCGGCACGAGCCATAGGAGTTGTCTTAATTTATTGTATGACCTGTGTGTCATTGAACAACGCCATGTAATTACGTTACTTTATTGCTAACCGGTAGCCATAGTAGTAGATGTAATAGGTTGCGAGACAACTTCATGAAGACACGATGATGGAGATCATGATGATGGAGATCATGATGATGGAGATCATGGTGTCATGCCGGTGACGATGATGATCGTGGAGCCCCGAAGATGGAGATCAAAAGGAGCAAAATGATATTGGCCATATCATGTCACTTTTTGATTGCATGTGATGTTTATCATGTTTATGCATCTTATTTGCTTAGAACGACGGTAGTAAATAAGATGATCCCTCATTAAAATTTCAAGAAAGTGTTCCCCCTAACTGTGCACCGTTGCGAAAGTTCGTCGTTTCGAAGCACCACGTGATGATCGGGTGTGATAGATTCTAACGTTCACATACAACAGGTGTAAGCCAGATTTACACACGCGAAACACTTAGGTTGACTTGACGAGCCTAGCATGTACAGACATGGCCTCGGAACACAAGAGACCGAAAGGTCGAGCATGAGTCATATAGTAGATACGATCAACATGAAGATGTTCACCGATGATGACTAGTCCGTCTCATGTGATGATCGGACATGGCCTAGTTGACTTGGATCATGTAATCATTTAGATGACTAGAGGGATGTCTATTATGTCATAGCTCGCGCTTTAGTTCTACTGTTTTAGATATGTTCCTCGAGAAAATATATTTGAAAGTTGACAGTAGCAATTATGCGGACAGTAGAAGGCTTATGTCCTTAATGCACCGCTCGGTGTGCTGGACCTCGAACGTGGTATGTGGATGTTGCAAACATCTGACACACACGTTTTGATGACTACGTGATAGTTCGGTAATGTTAAACGGTTTAGAATTGAGGCACCAAAGACGTATTTTGAAACGTCGCGGAACATATGAGATGTTCTGAGGGCTGAAATTGGGATTTCAGGCTCGTGCCCACGTCAAGAGGTGTGAGACCTCCGACGAGTTTTCTAGCCTACAAACTAAGGGAGAAGATCTCAATCGTTGAGCTTATACTCAAATTGTCTGGGTACAACAATCACTTGAATCGAGTGGGAGTTAATCTTCTAGATGAGATAGTGATGTTTCTCCAAAGACATTGCCACCAAGCTACTAGAGCTTTGTGATGAACTATAACATAACAGGGATAGATATGATGATCCTTGAGTTATTCGCAATGTTCGACACCGCAAATGTAGAGATCAAGAAGGAGCATCAATTGTTGATGGTTAGTGAAACCACTAGTTTAAAGAAGGGCAAGGGCAAGAAGGGGTACTTCATGAAACGGCAAATCAGTTGCTGCTCCAGTGAAGAAACCCAGGGTTGAACCCAAACCCGAGACTAAGTGCTTGTAATGAGGGAACGGACACTGAAGCGGAACTACCCTAGATACTTGGTAGATAAGAAGGCTGGCAAGGTCGATAGAAGTATATTGGATATACATTGAATCAAATGTGTACTTTACTAGTACTCCTAGTAGCACCAGGGTATTGAGATACCGGTTCGGTTGCTAAGTGTTAGTAACTCAAAATAAAAGCTACAGAATAAACGGAGACTAGCCAAAGGTGAGCTGACGATATGTGTTGGAAGTGTTTCCAAGGTTGATGTGATCAAGCATCGCACGCTCCCTCTACCATCGAGATTGGTGTTAAACCTAAATAATTGTTATTTGGTGTTTGCGTTGAGCATAGACATGATTGGATTATGTCTATCGCAATACGGTTATTCATTTAAGGAGAATAATGGTTACTCTGTTTATTTGAATAATACCTTCAATGGTCTTGCACCTAAAAAGAATGGTTTATTGAATCTCGATCATAGTGATACACATTTTCATGCCAAAAGATATAAGATAATAATGATAGTACCACTTACTTGTGGCACTGCCATGTAATTCATATTGGTGTAAAACGCATGAAGAAGCTCCATGTTGATGGATCTTTGGACTCACTCGTTTTTGAAAAGTTTGAGACATGCGAACCATGTCTATTGGTGTATACGCATGAAGAAACTCCATGCAGATGGATCGTTTGGACTCGATTGATTTTGAATCACTTGAGATATGCAAATCATACCACATGGGCAAGATGACTGAAAAGCCTCATTTTCAGTAAGATGGAACAAGATAACAACTTGTTGGAAGTAACACATTTTGATGTGTGCAGTCCAATGAGTGCTGAGGCATGCAGTGAATATCGTTATGTTCTTACTTCACATATGATTCGAATAGATGTTGAGGAATAAGGAAATGTTTCTCGATTATGGAGGTGATAAAGAGTTCGGCATAAAGGGTTACGTCGATGCAAGCTTTAACACCTATCCGAATGACTCTGAGTAGCAAACCGGATACGTATAGTGGAGCGACCATTTGGAATAGCTCCAAATGGAGCGTGGAAACAGCATATACAATATGACCTGGATATTCGCGAAATACATACGGATCTGAATGTTGCAGACCCGTTGACTAAAACCTCTCTCACAAGAAAAACATGATCAAACCCCAGAACTCATTGAGTCTTAATCACATGGTGATGTGAACTAGTTTAGTGACACTAGTAAACTCTTTGGATGTTGGTCACATGGCGATGTGACCTATCAGTATTAATCACATGGAGATGTGAACTAGATTATTGACTCTAGTGCAAGTGGGAGACTGTTGGAAATATGCCCTAGAGGCAATAATAAATTAGTTATTATTATTATATTTCCTTGTTCATGATAATCGTTTATTATCCATGCTATAATTGTATTGATAGGAAACTCAGATACATGTGTGGGTACATAGACAACACCATGTCCCTAGTAAGCCTCTAGTTGACTAGCTCGTTGATCAATAGATGGTTACAGTTTCCTGACCATGGACATTGGATGTCGTTGATAACGGGATCACATCATTAGGAGAATGATGTGATGGACAAGACCCAATCCTAAGCCTAGCACAAAGATCGTGTAGTTCGTATGCTAAAGCTTTTTTAATGTCAAGTATCATTTCCTTAGACCATGAGATTGTGCAACTCCCGGATACCGTAGGAATGCTTTGGGTGTACCAAACGTCACAACGTAACTGGGTGGCTATAAAGGTACACTACAGGTATCTCCGAAAGTGTCTGTTGGGTTGGCACGAATCGAGACTGGGATTTGTCACTCCGTGTAAACGGAGAGGTATCTCTGGGCCCACTCGGTAGGACATCATCATAATGTGCACAATGTGACCAAGGGGTTGATCACGGGATGATGTGTTACGGAACGAGTAAAGAGACTTGCCGGTAACGAGATTGAACAAGGTATCAGGATACCGACGATCGAATCTCGGGCAAGTACAATATCGCTAGACAAAGGGAATTGTATACGGGATCGATTGAGTCCTTGACATCGTGGTTCATCCGATGAGATCATTGTGGAAAATGTGGGAGCCAACATGGGTATCCAGATCCCGCAGTTGGTTATTGACCGGAGAACGTCTCGGTCATGTCTACATGTCTCCCGAACCCGTAGGGTCTACACACTTAAGGTTCGATGACGCTAGGGTTATAAAGGAAGTTTGTATGTGGTTACCGAATGTTGTTCGGAGTCCCGGATGAGAACCCGGACGTCACGAGGAGTTCCGGAATGGTCCGGAGGTAAAGATTTGTATATGGAAAGTTGTTGTTCGGGTTCCGGAAAAAGTTCGGGTTTTTTCGGTATTGTACCGGAAAGCTTCCAGAAGGTTCCGGAGGATTCCGGAGGGGTCCGGAGGTCCGGAAATTGTTCCACCATGTCCAATACTGTAGCATGGGCTGTAGGGGGCGCCCTAGCCTTAATGGGCCAGGGGCACCAGCCCCCCCAAGGCCCATGCGCATGGGAAGGGGAAAACCCTAAGGGGGAGGGCCTCCACTTGACTTGGGAGGCACTCCTCCCCCCTTGGCCGCCGCCCCCTCCTCAGATTGGATCTGAGGGGGCCGGCCCCCCTCTCCCTTTCCCCTATATATATGTGGGGGGTGGGAGGGCAACCGCACCACAAGTTCTGGCGCAGCCCTCCCCCTCTCCCAAGTACTCCTCCTCTCCCGCGGTGTTTGGCGAAGCCTTGCAGGATTGCCACGCTCCTCCATCACCACCACGTCGTTGTGCTGCTGTTGGATGGAGTCTTCCTCAACCTCTTCCTCTCTCCTTGCTGGATCAAGGCATGGGAGACGTCACCGGGTTGTACGTGTGTTGAACGCGGAGGTGCCGTCCGTTTGGCACTAGGATCTCCGGTGATTTGGATCACGACGAGTACGACTCCTTCAACCCCGTTCTCTTGAACGCTTCCGCTTAGCGATCTACAAGGGTATGTAGATGCACTCTCCTTCCCCTCGTTGCTGGTTTCTCCTTAGATAGATCTTGGTGACACGTAGGAAAATTTTGAATTTCTGCTACGTTCCCCAACAAATTTCACCCTACCGTCAGAGGAGGATCCGGAGAAGCCAGTTAAAGAGCAATTAATCAAGTCTTGTGCTCTTAAGAAGATGGCAGGCCTATTCAAGAGGTGGAGGAAAGAGACACCAGAATTCATCGGCAATTATGAGAAGATCAGTGATCACTGGCCCGCATTTGTGGCCTACACGACATCGGAAAAGAGTAAGAAGATATCGGCGACAAACAAGCAAAATGCTGCGAAGAAGAAGTTTCACCATCGCACGGGGTCAGGTGGCTACCTGCAAGCCCGGCCTAAGTGGTCCAAGGCTGAGAATGATCTGCTTGATAAAGGGATCGAACCGGAGACAATGAGATGGCCAGACCGTTGCCGTACTTGGTTCTTCGGGGCTGGCGGAACCTTGGACCCTGTAACAGGAAAGTGCTGTTGGACGGACGAGCAACTGATAACACTAGTCACAAGGCTTCGGGAGTATATCGATGCAGCGCAGCAAGGGACGTTCGTTCCAGACAGGGAGAAGGATGAGCTCACAATGGCCCTCGGGAATCCTGAGCACCCTGGACGGACACGAGGCACGCCAGGCTCCATTCCGTGGAACGTTGGTTTTCCGGATGCAGGGGGTTACAAAACCCATGAGAGGAGGAAGAAACTAGAGCAGAGCCAACTGCAGGCGCAGCACGAAAGGGTAATGGGGCTAGAGGAACGAGAAGCAGATCACAACAAACGACCTGCCGAAGCTTCCCCCGAAGCTACCCCGCCATCTCAGCGGAGAATCAGCATGGCTTCCACCGAGCTGCTTCAGCCGGAGCATGTCTTGACGGCTCCTGTCAGCTATCCCATGGATGCTATCACGGAGGCTCAAAATTGCCACCTTATGACGAGATGGATGAATTTGAAGGTCAAGGCGGCTGTTGGCTCTGTTTATCCTACTGAACACGGTGCAACTTCTCACTGCCGGCCGATTTCAGAAGGATAGGCTAGGGTGACGGTGGATGAAATAACGGAGGGATTTGAGGACCTCCAGCTTGAATACCCTACAGGTGAAGGCGAGACTAGGCTGGGTTCTGCTCTGAAGACTCCATGCCTATGGCGGAAGGAGCTCATCAACCTTCCGAACTGGATGCCTCCGCCTCCTCCTCCTCCTCCTCAGGCGAGTCAGGCACTCCGCCTCCTCCACCGCCTCCTCCTCTGGCGACTGACGATCAGGGCACTAGGCCTCCTTCTCCGGCGCGTGGGGGCACTCCGCCTCCTTCTCTGCCTGCGCCGGCGCGCCCGAGCAGCCAGCAGCCTCCTCCTTCTCCGGCGCGTGGTGGCACTCCGCCTCCTTCTCCGCCTGCACCGACGTGCTCGAGCAGCCAGCAGCCTCCTCCTTCTCCAGCGTGTGGTGGTACTCCGCCTCCTTCTCCGCCTGCGCCGGCGCGCCCGAGCAGCCAGCACCTTCCCCCTTCTCCGCCACCACCCTGGCTGCTCCGGCGCGTCGTAGTCCTTCTCCTCCGCCTCGTAAGCAAGCACGAAAGAAGACAGGCGCCGCAACCGCTCCGTCTGCTCCGGCGTCTAGCAGTACAGCCAGCAGAGGTGGGAGGCAATACAGATACGGTCCACCTCTCAAGCCTCTAGAGAAGTTACCGTACGAGAGGACCGAGGAGGAAAACGTGACGATCGTGCGGGCCCACGTGAAGGACTTCTTTGAAGGGATGAAAGCAAAGAGACATCCACCTCCGGAGGAGAAGGTAGATCCGGTGAAAGCAAAGCGCACTATCGATGCCCTGAGGAAACCACCAAAGTCTCCGCCGAGAACCAACTATGAGCACATTACTGAACAGACATATCTCGAAGAGGAGCGGTCGGGAAGTACTGTCAGTGATAAAAGGTTAAAAGAACGAGCAACTAGGAAAAAAAATTGCCCAGCTCGGCGAACAAGCAAAGCAATCGTGCCCCCGCTCAATGTGTCTAGCGGCGACATCGTCGCTAATGCTCCGGGGACGGTGGCCGGTTATGGCAATCTTGGAGATTACCTGCCTGACGATCAACTTCCTGATTTCTTGGAGGAGGACGAACACAAATACGAGTACGGGAAGCCTCTCATCAAAGATGAAAAATCTCTGACAACTATGATGCGAAGATTCCATAATTGGTACATGAAAACCTGTAGAGAGTCTGGGGGCGAATGCTTTGTATCTGAATATTAAAGAGGAGCACAACCTCGTTGGAACTGATCTGTTGACTGTTCCATTTGAGGAGTTCTTCGAGTTCTTCAATCAAAAGGCCCTCGATAAACTAACGGTCTTTTGCTACTGTCTGTAAGTACTATTTCTGTCATTAAGTCTCTATATATAGCTCGGCTGTTTCATTGCATGTATTTATAATTAATTATCCTCACTATATTATGCAGATTGAAGATCGTCGAGTGCAAAAAGCAAGAAATGTATGATATTGGGTTCATTAACACAAATATCATAGATGAATTTCTGGTTAAAAAGCACGCCGAAGAGGCCGAGGCGAACTTGCTACAATCGTTGATCAAAAATCAAAACAAAGATTTAATACTCTTTCCTTACAACTTCCAGTGAGTGTTACTGTCGTGTGCATATTCGGTTTCCCTTATTACTCGAGCGAGGTTATAGTAATGTAATTGATGAGTTATGCATGCGTGCGCAGATTCCACTATGTTCTTCTGGAGATTAACCTTGAGCGGGGAGTAGTAAACGTCTTAGACTCGAGACGAAAAGATCCCCAAACCTACGCGGACATGACTAAAATGCTCAACAAGTAAGTTCAATCGATCATTTATCGCACCATATTGGCAACTTTTTGTTCATTTCCTGATATCTCAAGTAATAATAATTATTTTCTTTGTCTTGCAGGGTTTGGAAACAGTTCACCGCAGAAGTTCCGGGACTGCCGAAGGAGCTGCGATATACATACCCGAAAGTAAGTACTACTAGCTAGCTAGTTGCGCGCATCTCCCGTTGATTCTATAGTTGTACTTTCATCAATGACATTTATAATGCTTCATTATCAGTTTGATTGACCTCTATTTCTCGTAAAGTGCTTGTGGCAGGAACAAGGGAATGATTTATGTGGATACTACGTGTGCGAGTTCATCTACAACGCGACTTTGAAAAATAAGCGGGGCTACTCTAAAAGACAATATGAAGTGCGTAAGCAATAATATTCACAATTTCATTTTATTACACCATCATTTCTGTTGAGTTTCATTCATATATGTATTAACCCCCTTCTTCCAATTAGACGTGGCAGATGCGGGATGAACTCCTAGAACAAGATCGCATGAAAGCAATTCAAGAGGAATTGACGGGATTCTTTCTTGACCACGTCATCTAAAGCTGGAGAATATCATGTGGAAATTGATTTCAATTGCTAGGGGATTGTAAGAGATTTTACATATTGTATATGTATGTAGCCAGTAGGGTCGGATAGATAATACGAAAACTTGTTGTTCGACCAATCTCTCGGAGAAGGAGAGATCGATCCATCACTTCTCTCGGTATGCATGACGAATTTCTGTACTTAATGGTTCCCTTCATTTTCTTATTAGCTAGCGTGTCGAGGGCCTCTCTATGTATAGTACGTAGTGTCGACCAAGCACGGACATAAGAGAGGACACTTCTCTCCATTAATTAGCTAGCTAACACAATATATGAAATACCTAAATTAACCCCCCAACCCCCCCCCCCCCCTAAAAAACAAAAACCACGGCCACTGAAATGCTGATGCATGGATGCCTTTTGGTCCCGGTTGGTGCCACCAACCGGGACCAAAGGCCCTCCTACCTGGGCTCGGCGCACCGGCCACGTGGAGGCACATCTGTCCCGGTTCGTGTTAGAACCGGGACTAAAGGGGGGAGGCATTAGTAACGATCCTTTAGTCCCGGTTCAAGAACCGGAACTAAAGGCCCTTACGAACCGGGACAAATGCCCCCTTTTCTACTAGTGATGGTTGCTTTGAGATTCGCGGCCACTGTTCACATATAAGCAAGCCAATCTCTTTCACACTTCAATACATGAGAATACAAACATGTTGTGGACCCCTATGCATGCCATGCAGCTTTCGTCAGGAATCTACATGTGGGTAGTTGTACGGCGATTAAACATTCACAAGTCTCTCTCCCAAGGAAACACTAGTATTAAATCTGATAGCCAAAATTTTGGAGATTGATATATTTTAAACAATAAATTTAACTGGTGATATTTTTATATATTTGAATTTCTCGAGGCAAGACATTTAAAATAAGATCAAAATTGGATACTTTTCGACTAATTTTATTTCACAGATTCTGAAAAACATGTTTCACTCAACTAAAAACACCTATTTCACTTATCTTGAACAAGAAAACTGATTTTAAATGTTTAAGTATTTTGTAAAATATGATAGTGTATGTTTTTTAAATGATTGAAATCTTCTTTTGAAGAGTTGAAATCAGTCCTTTGACGGTTGAAATAATCAGTTTCAATCATTGTTGAGCTGTGCAAAATATGTGAAACTGGTATTTCAATGTGTTGTTGCAAGTGGTGAAACTAATTTTTGTAGAAATATATGAAATTAGATCTCTGAAATATATGAAAGAACTATTTCTCTTATCTGTCATTTGTTATTTCAGTGAGATATGTATTGAAAAATATGAAATTACTTCCCTGAAGTATATTTCAATGTGGTGTTGCAAATTGTGAAAATATTTTTTGTTAAAATATATGAAATTACTTCTCTGAAATATATGAAACTGCTATTTCTCTTATCTGTCATTTGTTATTTCAGTGAGATGTGTATTGAAAAATATGAAATTACTTCCCTGAAATATATTTCAATGTGGTGTTGCAAGTTGTGAACCTAATTTCTATGAAAATATATGAAATTAATTCTCTGAAATGTGGTGCTACAAGTTCTAATCGTTGTGAAATATGGCATTGGCATTGGAATAACTGAAACCACTTTGTAAAAAATTGAAATTGTTTATGCCACTCTTTTGAAATACTAAGTTTCACTCTTTTGAAATATGAAATTGCTTCTCTGAAATATATGAAACTGCTATTTCTAATATCTGTAACTTGTTATTTCAATGAGATATGTATTGAAATAGTTTTTTAAATATATAATTCAGTTGTCTCAGCCACTTTTGGAATTTCCAATGTCAATCTTTTTGGAATGTGTGGAATTAGATTTAAAAAAATGAAAACAATTTATGAAACTATTGAAATCGGTAACTAGAAATGATAGAGAATCTGTTTTTTTTGTAAACACAGTTTATTACAAAGAGTGAAATCGGATTTTAAAATTATTAAAAGTAGTTTCTTGTAATGAGCAAAGTTTTTTAAAATTCAAAAAAGTGTTTTAGAAGATTGCAAATCAATTTAAAGTGAGAGAGGGTGATCCTTTGAAAAATGGTGTATTTCTATAGTACGTGTGTGTGCGTATGCGTAAAGTGAGAGGAGACTTGGTTGGAATCACATGGGCGGGTCCATCTGGTCAAATCACCTAGATGGTCCCAGTCTGATGAAATATAATGGTTTAAATGAAGAATAGAGTGGAATACAAAGATACAAGTCTTGACAACTTTGGAGATGGCAAGATTCTATTGGTGGGAGAACCACCGGTACCTCCCTTCACCGGTAAAAAGGAGTTTGCGACGGATATACCCCTACGTACGCATATGGTTGCGTCGTTGTTTTGGGAAATATCCTTCTTTCGTATAAAAGTAAAGGTGATGTTCCTGTCGGTTCCTCAAAAAAAAAATGGTTACGTTTGTGTGCGGCTGACGTAACTCCATCAAGCGGCTATGATCGAGTGGCTCAGTTCCTAGCACAATTCGTGCTCGTACTGATCATGCGTGTGGGACGTGGAAAACGAAGCAAGAGGAAGCATGGTGTCGTGTATCGATCGGGGTATGCTGTCGACCGCCGGAAATTTGATGTGCACGTTACCCGATCGAGCGTGTTTCCAAGTTTGTAGATCGCTTAGACTAAGACAAGCTTGGACTAAATGGTACTACTACTATTTGTCTATAGATAAGTCTTTCTAAAGATAAGTCATAGGCATTATCCCCGGGTCAGACGCTACTGCTTCTATTAGTTTGTGGCAGTACGTGCAGCGCACAGTTGTCCTGAAGTAAATATCATAGGCATTATCTGTCATTTTTGTCGCCATCTGAATCTCCAATCTAAACGCGCAGCTTAACTGTGAGTCTCAAAATAAGTACGGGAGCTGATCCTAGCTGCTTGGCATGCAAGATGCTGCTGAGCCCACCTGTGTCGTCTGAGCAATCCAGCAGGGAGGCAAACCTCAGAGACTCAGACGACGCAGGTGTCCAGTAACCAGGGAGGCAAGCCTCGGCTCAGCAACGTCTTGCATGCCAAGCGCCCAACCAGCTAGCCTCAGCTCCTGTACCACATTTTGAGACTCGCAGCTAAACTACACATTTAGATCGTATGATTATCGATAATGCTTTGGTAGCATTTGAATATTTCCATGTCATTGAGCACTGCAAAATGGAGCAAGATTCTTATTGTGCGTATACGTTGGATTTATCAAAGATGTATGATAGGGTTGACTGGGATTTTCAATGATGCATAGTTTGGGTTTTGCTCCCCGATGGGTGGATTGAATTATGCCCTGTGTGACATCGGTGAGCTAGTCGGTAAAATTTAATGGAACCCTTCTTGATTCGTTCTGCCCGTCCAGAGGTCTTCGTCAAGGTGATCCGCTATCCCTTTTTTTGTTCCTGTTTGTTGCTTATGGTCTTTCCGCTCTGTTACACCGTGAAGCGCCCCAGGGCTCTATTTCGCCGTTTAAGGTGTGCCGACGTGCCCCGGGTATCTACCATTTACTCTTCGCAGATGATACCTAGTAGTTTTTCAAAAAAAAAAAAATGAAACTCCATGGGCACTAGCACCCACGGTTTATTGATATAGAAGAAGCATCCCTCATGAGAATTCCAGAAATTCGTCCCCGACGTGGATCGAACTCTGGTCGTTGGGTTTACAATCATGCGCCCCCAACCACTGGGCTATGCCCACGTCCTCATACCTAGTAGTTTTTCAAGGCTGGCAGTAAGGAAGCACACCAGGTTAAACAAGTGCTTGAAATATATGCTAAAGGAACAAGCCGGGTGATCAACCCACATAAGTGTTATATCTTCTTTTCACTGATCTGCCAGCCACGTACCCAAGAGAGCATTAAGGGCACATTATAGATTACACAACCAACTTTTGAAGCTAAATGCCTTGGCCTCCCGACACCTGATGGCAGAATGAGCAAAGGAAAAATAAAAAGCCTACAAGAAAGGTTGGCAAAATGCTTAATGGAATGGGAAGACAACCATCTCTCTATGGGTGGACAGGAGATAAAGAAGGCAATTGCGCAGCCCCTCCCGATCTATATTATGAGCGTCTTCAAGGTACCAGCAAGGCTATGTGAGGAACTTATGCGGGTGATCCATCACTTCTAGTGGGGAGCAGAAAAAGGTAAACGCAAAACACACTGGGTCAACTGGGACATTATGTTGAGGCCAAAAGGAAAAGGTGGAATTGGATTTAATGATCTCCGGGCATTCAATCAAGCCCTCTTAGCACGGCGAGCTTGGCGTCACGACCGTCTTCTCCAACATCAAGAAAGAAGCGACACTCTGGATTAAAGCAGGGGAACATCATCTTAGAATACTGGGAGAGTAATTACTTTGTATGGGCTCTGACCAATATGTGTCTACACTAATCCTCTTCTCCCTAATTATTGAATATGGAAAATCTTTTTCAATTAAAAAATGTTTCATTTTACAACAGTGAGAAAGAACACGTTCTCGTTTCAACTAGTCATCGCATCGAACCTAAAAAAGCATGTCCTATGCATCTAGAGTTCATATGCAACTAGTGCACCCGACGCTAAAAATACATGCTAAAAGTTCTAAAAACAATTGAGTGCATAGACATCGCATGCCTTTAACATGCCATAAAATTCTAGTCACAAATACAACTCAGCACTCCTTCTAAAAGAAGATACACTCAGCAATCGAGAAATAAAAAATAAAAATTTAGTTGTGGTATTGTTAATGGGCCCAATTCATAGCCATGAATATTCATAGCAATGTTTGTCCAAATTTTATTTCTCGCCCTACGAGTTGAATTTACAATTGACATGATAGATGTATATACTGTTTACAATTGACATGATATGGATATTCATAGCAATGTCTTCTACTATGGGATCTAGTTTTGAAGAGCTTGTCACGAGAAAACTAATGGTGAAAATGAATCTTAATTTTGACACTTGATTTAAAAGTTGTAGTTTTTTTCAGAAAAAAATGTACCAAAATCAAATCGGATGACATGAGCATATAAGCGTGCAACTAGCCAACTAGCACCGATATCTACCAGTTCTCTTGTCGATGATTCGCATCAACTTTAATTTAAAATGGTTGTGTGCATCACAATGGTACAGAGTTCGAGTGTCTCAACTCATTTTCAAAAAAAGAAAAGAAAACATAACAGATGTAACTAGTAGTCATAGTTAAATGAAAATCTTTTCTGAATTGGTCGCTTCGCTTCCCATCTTCCCATCTGAGCCTTCAGTTTCTCTTCAGACCCAAGTGTCAACCCCACTGCAAGTGCAAACACGACGTGCAACTTCTCAAGAACCAGCGCGTTGCGAACCAAGCACTTGGCCAGCTTCCTATGTGGCCTGCTGCCATCGTAATCTTCCATTCTAATCTCCCTCAGTCGATGCCGCAGACACGGGATGGAGAAGCTCAATTTACGAGGGATCATGATCTCGTCCGGAACCTTCCGCATTCGGCTCGAACAGTGCCTTTGTGTTTCCGTCGACTCTCGCGATTCGCTCATGACCAGAGACAGGACCTCCAGGCTCGGGGTCTGCTCCAGGATCCTGCCAACCGCAAAGACGGACCGTCGGCTGTGGATGCAAGCTTGCAGCGTGAGCCGTTTCAGGCAGGAGAACAACGGGAACCCGGCGGCGAAGAACCCGTCCCTTAGGCTCTGGTTGTGCAGATGCAGGTGCTTGGTGTCAGAGATTTCCTCAAGGAACCGCGTGAACCCGGTGAACTCCGCGGGGTCGTCAAGGGGTCTGCAGAACTCGACGCTGCACGAATGGATGATCGCCGGTGAGCCGTGCAGGGTCAGGAGGGATTTCACGGGTGCTTGGCCTATGTATTCTAGGGATGCCAGCTCCGTCGACGCGTCGATGTGAACGGACCGCAGGTTGTGGCAGCACCGGAGGGCCACCCTTCGGAGGCGTTTGTCGAGTAGGGAGACCCTTTTGAGCTTGCATAGGGCTTCAAGCGTCACGTCAGCGAGGCGGGGGCAGCTCGAGATCAGCCGCTGGATGCTTCTGCCGGAGTCACGGAGGCCCGTCAGGCGCAATGTCTCGAGGAGTGGCAGGTTGATACGAACCACCTCCGGTAGCTTGAGCCGGCAGTAGCTGAGGCACAGGCTCCGGATGGCGGCGTAGGACAAGAGCCTACGCGGGAGGATATAGTACCAGGAGCCATTCCTCTTCTCCTGCTCCTCCTCCTTGTCGGAGTCGCTGCCGGCCTCATTGTAGCTGCCAGTGCAGATAGAGCGGATGTGGAAGCGCAGGTCGAGGTGGAGCCCCGGGTGGCTGCAGTTGTTCCTAAGCGGTGGCATCATCACGTAGGCGAGCCACTGGTCGACGGCGACCTTGTCCCACCGATGCCAGTGGTCAAAGGCGAAGCGGAGGCTGCGCAGCGGCACGGCGTGGCCGGGGCACCGGCGGCGGCAGAGGAGCGCCGCGCCGAGGCCGTCCAGGAGCGCGTCGCTGCAGCTCTTCCTCTCCGACGCCTGCACGTAGTAGGTGAACCAGTCTTGTTCCCTCTCGCCCTCTGTCTCCTCGAACGAGATGGTGTGGACGCTGCCGAAGACGTGGCGCCACCGGCGGGACAGCACCGCCGCGCGGGCCGCCTCCTGGGTGGGGAGGAAGGAGAGGATGTGGCCCAGCACGTCGTCGGTGAGGCCGCTGATGCGGTCCGATCGGCTCCTTGACGACGGCGGTGGATAGGCCATATCGGTCGATCCCGGCCACTGGGTAGGAAGAGATGGGTCGCTGGTTTGGTTTGGGGTGGAACTGGAAGTTAAAGATCAATCGAGGAAGGCTTCCGTTGGAAACAATTCGAATTCGGTTTCCTTTGCGATCCAAGTGGCCACCGGATTCCTAGCAAAGCAAATCTCTCCGTGACAACATTCATCACGATCGATCTAGAGAATTGGATTGATATAAAATTAGGTGGCTGAGCCTCCGCGAGCGGTCGACCTCGGCTCGGCTCCACCGTCGATCGTCTTCCCCGCCGGCTGGCCAAAACAGATCTTCTCGCTGCCGGTCCACTCCCCCGTTCCGCTCGGCACCCAAACAGCGCTACCTCCTCCGAGGTCCGAGCATTGTAGGGAGGGAGGGACACGAGGCCGCCCCGCCGATGGCTTGACAAGGCACTCGGGTAAGGTTTGCACACAACCCTCTCGCCATCATCAGATCCGTTTTCTTCGATGCTGTCCAAATAGGTCCTGGAACTATAAAACCATCATCCAGGTCTCAAAGTGCAATAAGTGTGCGTCCAAGTTCAAGATCAGTTCCACACTTAAGTAGTCCGAGGACCTATATTTTGCCTAGCTTGACACACTTGTTGTACTTCGAGGATGTGGACGATGACTTTCATAGTTTGAGGTCCTACATGACACCCTTGAAATAGTTCAAGGACCTACTGTGCACTTCGCTCACTTAAAATTTATAGTTGTCTCCTGCTATTATTTTTCTACTATTTCCACTGACAATTGGAAAACGAATCTTAATAATACATAAATAAATCCATTGGTATGCAGTGTAAGTGTAACTACTCCTATGTAACCATAATATGGGATTTACAAAGTCTCACTAGTTAGAATCAAATACAATAGGAACTGAATGCTGAATTCCTCTGCATTTTTTGTCTATCTTCCCAATTTCTGTTAATAAGGCATGGTTCATTCTCAGGTTGAAGTTTCTTCCTTTAGCATTGTTTTCTATGTCCTCCTACAAATATTGCATTCATACCAGCATACACAAAATATTGTTGCATCTACGTGGTTGCTCCAGCAGTAATAATAGGTCAAATAAATATAGGGGTTAAGGAGACCAATGCAACCACACTAGTTACCAGACTTGCCAGCAAGTCATTTCTTTGTTATTGGTGCAGGAATAATGTGAGGAAAATAGTTGGGAAATACAAAGATGATATCTAGGTCAGATTAACATGTGCAGACGTGCAGTACTTTCTTTTATTGTAAAAAGTGATAACTTCATAATTAAGAATGCACTTTACACAAAAATCTAGGTAAAATTGAAGTTCATAGTACAATTAGTTGTCTAGATAACTACCCCTGTATTTTCCATTGTCAGTTAAAAAATACGATAAATGTTTTATATTTACAGGAATCTGTTTGTCAAAAGGAGCGCCTCGGAAGGGACCAAAGACTAAAGACTGTTTGAAGAACACTTGTAAGATGACAAAATTCAAGGGTCTTCAGCTTCACCATTTACCCCACGTAAGTAAATTCATGACTTAAACCTTGTTACTGGTAGCAGCACATTCATTCTCTTCTTCTTTTATGAGGGAACTGAGACCAAATACATATTCTTTGTGGCTGGAACATGCTGAGGATATTCAGTGATTCACTGAGTTGTCTTTGTTCCGCCTGCAGGATGTTCTGCGTATCATACTGTCGAGATTGACATTGAAAGAGGCTGTGCGGATGAGCATACTATCTAGGAGGTGGAGGTGCCTCTGGAAATGCTACCCGAAGTTAGTATTCACCAGAGCCACGATGCGCGGAAGCAATGCCGTGGTAGGCCGTCGAAAACCCTTACGGACAAGGTTTATCAGGGGTATCAATAGCATCCTCCGGCAGTTAAGGTCCACTAACCTGAACAAGTTTGTGGTTAAGTTTGCGCTTCGCAAAAGGCACACATCTCACATTGATAGATGGATCAAATTTTCTGCCACATCAAAAACGAAGCATGTTGTCATGGATCTATCTCCAGGACTGAAAGGCAGTAGCAAAAGAGATGATATGTACAGTTTCCCACTGCATCTTTTCAGTGGCTCCAGTGGCTCTTGTGTCAGGTCTCTTAGTCTAGCATTTGTCTATTTAACACTGCCTCCTGATCTCCATGGATTTGCAAACCTTAAGAAGCTCTCTTTGCATATGGTGACCATTACAGGAGAACTCCAGTGTTTGTTTCCTGAATGCGCTGTTCTTGAGTGGCTAAGCATCACCAAATGCAGGATGGTTGGGCTAAGCATAGGGCAGGAACTAAGCCGGTTGCAATATCTGTGCGTGAAGATCTGTAGCCTGCAGAAGTTGGATATACGTGCTCCAAACCTCACCACACTTGTCTTCGCTGATCTGATGGTACCTATCATGCTTCATGAACCTCTGAAGATTTCCGAGGCAACGGTCAGCTTGTTCTCGGCCTCGGACTGTTTCAATTACGTCTGCACTGATGTAGTCAATGCCCTTTCGCACGTCCAGTCTCTCTCCATATATTTTCAGATAAACACCAAGGTTTGTTCATTGAACACTGGAAGAACGTGCCCTCATGGTTTTGCTTCAGTTCTTCATGCTATGAGGTCATTGCTTGTTTCACATTTGCCATGTTTGTTGTCTTGCAGGTTCAGGGGTTTGTCAAAAACCCTACAAGGCTCACCAACCTGAGACATTTGACCTTAGAGATCAATATTGCTGGGGGGCCAGAAGCTGCTGGTGGAGTTCTTCGCCTGGCTTACCTTTTGGAGTTGGCCCCTCTTTTGGAAGACTTGGTAATTCATGTAAGTATCTGATCTTGGGCTAATTTAGTCATAATAACAAAGGTTTACTTAGACTTCTTAGTGTGTAGTCAGACATTGTAAAGCATCCTAAAGACTGAATAGTCGAAGACATCAAGTAAAATAGAAGGGCAGTAACACGATTTGTTTGTTCTAAACAAACATTAAAAAATCTACAGTAATTTATTTGACACATTTTTATGCAGATGTGCTGTTTTGCCTCAGCGACCCACATCTGGGAACCGAGTGTGGATCCCTCCCCGCTGCCTCCGTACAATCATCTCAAGACTATCCGAATGACGGGGTTTTACGGTTTGAATTGTCAGCTCGAGCTGGCACACCATCTTCTTCGGAACACAGCCTCTCTTGAGCGTATGATCATAGATCCGGTGGTGGGGAATAACTCATTTATTCCATCTCTGAAGGCAGCAGAGAGATACATGCGTGATGGTAGGGCGTTGGCCTTTGCTAAACTTTGGAGGAAGGGGTTCGACGGGGTCCTTACCATTCTATGAAAAGGGAACAAAAAAGTGCGGGTATGTTCATCCGTTCAAGGCTAGGAAGTGGCAATTGATGTTTGGAGGAAGGAACTCATAAAGGTCTATACCATCTTTCAGGAGAGAGGAAACTATGTATTTTATTTATGTGTTTGTTGTTGGACTAGCTGGAGACGGAAGAGAGGGTGTGTTGTTTTAAGCTGATAATCCTTGTTGCTCATTACCAGGATGCACATATAGTGTTATCATCCAATGATGTTTTGAAGGAAATTTCTCTTGATGTTTATCTTGGAACTAGAGATACTCCTTCTGTCCCATCATGCAAGTATAAGAAAACGATTTCCAATTTCACAAGAATTAACCGCGGTCAGAGATTTTGGTAAATTGATGTATAAAATTGATTGAACTTCAGATAATTTGACATACAAAAAAAAAACTTAAAATAAACTTCCTGACAGCTTCAGTGCTTGCTGCTAGCAACTACCAATTCGATATTCAGCTCGCGTCCTGCCGCCACTACAGCCAGTGCCTAGCGGGCCAAACGGAAACAGAGTACATCTACGAAAGGTAGTACATACTACTGCACTTCATTTGAGACAAGACTTCTGTTCTTCGCATTACGAATCGTGAGAAACATTGCAGATACTCCCTCCGTTCCATAATGTAGTGCTTATAGATTTTTACAAAAGTCAAACATTACAAACTTTGGCCATATTTATAGAGAAAAGTAGGTACATCTAGATTCTAGAATATCAAATGCACATCACTGGATACATCATGAGTTATATTTTTAGAATGTACATGTTTGGTATTATAGATGTATAATATTTTCTCAATACGCTTGGTCAAAGTTGGCAATGTTTGACTTCCACAAAAATCTATAGGCACTACATTGTGGAATGGAGGGAGTAAGACTTAAGTTCTTCACACTCCAAACATCGAGAAACATAACATGATACAGAACTAAGCACTAACATCAGTGATGGCAGAGTTTCTAGGGGTTCCAAACCTGCATTATATTAGTGGGAATCAATCTCATGCTTACATAAACAAAATCGCCGAAGCTGCAATGACTAATGACTAAGGGCCTGTTCGGTAGCCCTCTGGCTTCTCAACTCCACAACTCCACGTCTGGAGCGCACCCGAACGGTCCAACTCCTGGCGATGCGATTGAGAAGCTGGCTAACCACGCAGTGCAAATTTGGAGGAGTCGTGGAGTAGAGAAAATGGAGCTCCACAAAAACAGAGAAGCGAGAGTTGGCAGAAATTACATAGGCATGCCACCGCCAAGTGAGACTGCGTACCGTTTCGCTCGACCCTTTTCTATTCCGCAGCGACGCGACGCTCGTTCCCTTCCTATCTGTCGTTAGTTATTCCATCCCACTGCGAGCAGCCCACCCATTATGGTCCAGTGGGCCAAAAGCAACGCTTTCGGCCTGGAAGAAAACGATCGAGCAAAGAAGCTATGCCCCCGAACGACTGGCTGACTCCGGGATTTTTCTAGAGAAGCTAGCTGCCGGATCTTTTTTTTTTTTGAAACGGAACACAGATTGCATTCCTCCTACATATCATTGCTGGGCAAGTCCCCAGCTACAAGGTTCTGAACAAACTCTGGGAATTGTCCCAGCCAAGTAATACATGCACCAGAGTTTAATGTTGCTCCAAACGCTGCTAGCCTATGCGCCACTCGGTTACATGTTCGTGAACAGTTTACAACACATACATCTGAAAAACCTACATGTAACTGAAATTTAATCTCTCTGAAAATGGCCCCTAGTGCAGACAGGTCATATTCCTCAGTAGACACAGCCCTTCTTAACTGTGTAGAATCTGTTTCAAACATCGCTCTATCACAGCCCATTTGGCTAGCAATGTTTATTGCATACAACATAGCCACTGCTTCAGATTGGAAAGCATCAGCCATATGTTCCAGTTTGCCAGCACCTGCAGCTACAGCTATACCTTGATCATTTCTAATGATAAATCCCCAACCTCCATCATTGGAAATCCTGTGAAAAGCTGCATCAGTGTTGATCTTCAATATTCCTGAAGCTGGTCTTGTCCACTTTTGCTTTGGCTGTTGGGCTATCCCCTTCCCTTTCTCCTGTACCTTCATGACATTTATAAAGTGATAATCAATAGAAGAGCAAATTTCATTCGATGGTTTAATGGCCTTCCCTTTATTTGCATTGTTTCTTTCATGCCACCAAAGCCAAAGTAATAAACTTGTTTTTAACTTGATCTCCTCCCTCAAATTAATAATTTCTTCGATGAAGTTTAAAGCATTAACACAGGGGATTAGCTGCAGCCTAACATGCTCGAGTTGAGCCATTCTCCATATTTCTCTTACTTTCTTGCATTTGATGAAACAGTGCCCCCCATCCTCATCCAATCTATAACAAATAGGGCAACGAGTGTCAACTTCCATACCTCTGTTTTGTAGCTTTGTTCGCAATGGTAAGCTATTGGTTGCTAGCCTCCATAAAAAATGGAGCACTTTGTTTGGGAGGGGCATTGTCCATAGTTTAAGCCAGTCAAATCCACCATCTTCTTCAGCTGCACTTGAGGTAGATGTTAGACCTGAGAGAGATTCTCGAGCTGCACAATCTATTGCTACTTTGTATGCAGATTTTACTGAAAATATACCTTTTTTATCATAGTGACATGCCGTGAAGTCCTCGAGATGATCTTGGATTGGGATCTGAAGGATACACTTTGTATCTTCCGGGGTAAAAGTTTGCCTCACTAGTTCTTCGTCCCATTTGTTGGTGATTGGGTTAATTAGCTCACTGACTTTAGTTATCAAATTATTGCCCCTATGGGAGACGACCCTTCTGGTGTTACCTCTCGGAATCCATGGGTCACTCCATATGTCAATATCCTTGCCATTCCCAGCTCTCCATATGATTCCTTTTCTCAGCAGCTCAACACCCTTTAGTATGCTGCGCCATGCATAAGAAATGCCACTACTTGGTCTCACCCGCAGAATTGAACATCCTGGGTAGTATCTACTTGAAAGAACATGGGCACAAAGAGAGGAGGGGTTTTGGAGCAGCCTCCATGCTTGTCTTGCCAGCATTGCCAGATTGAACGCATGTAGATCCCTAAATCCCAAGCCTCCATTTCTTTTTGATCTAGTAAGCCTCTCCCAGCTGACCCAATGCACTTTATTTTCCTTATCCATTTGGCTCCACCAATACCTATTAATCATGGTGCTCAGTTCTTCACATAGGCCCTTGGTGAGATCAAAGCACGCCATGCTGTAGACAGGAATAGCTTGTGCCCCGGCTTTTATTAGAATTTCTTTCCCTGCCTTCGAAAGTAGTTTCTCCTTCCAACCTTGAATCCTTTTCCATATTCTTTCCTTTACATATTCAAACATCTTCGCTTTTGCTTTGCCAACATATGTTGGAAGACCTAAATATTTTGATGCAAGGCCCTCAGTTATAATGTTCAATGTCCTCTTCATTTCTTCCTTTTGCCAAGGCCTCGTATTTTTACTGAATAAAATGGATGACTTGTCCTTGTTTATCATTTGCCCTGAGCAGCTTCCATATATGTTCAAGATGCGTTCAACTTCTTGAGCACTACTTGCACTAGCCTCCATTAGCAGCAGAGAATCATCTGCAAAAAGTAGGTGACTAACACTAGGAGCTCCTCTGCATATTTTAATTCCTCTAATTAACCCTCTCCTTTCAGCATTGTGCAGCATGGCTGAGAACCCTTCCGCACAAAGTAGAAACAGATATGGGGAAAGTGGATCCCCTTGACGAAGTCCCCTTTGGGGTGTGATTGTTTCAGTTACATCCCCATTCACTTTAATCTTGTATTTGACAGTGGAGATGCACTTCATTATCAAATTCATCCACCCTTCATCGAAACCCAGTCTATGCATCATCTCCTTTAAGAAGGTCCATTCGACACGGTCGTATGCCTTGCTCATGTCTAGTTTTATTGCTGCATAACCTACTGAGCCATTTCTTTTCCTCTGCAAAAAGTGTGTTAGTTCATATGCCAGCAGAGTATTATCAGAAATGAGGCGACCAGGCACGAAGGCACTCTGGTTAGGCGAGATTATATCAGGAAGAATTATTTTGAGCCTATTCGTTATTACCTTGGAGACCAGCTTGTATACCACATTACATAGGCTTATTGGTCTCATATCATTAATCTTCACTGGATTGTTATTTTTCGGGAGTAGCACAATAAGTGTATCATTCCAGCCCTCTGGCATGTTTCCTCCCCTCAGAATATGAAGCACTTCCTTGACCACTTGTTCTCCGACAATTTGCCAAAACTTTTTGAAAAAAATAGCAGGCATTCCATCGGGACCCGGGGCTTTGAGGTCACCCATACCATTTAGTGCTGCTTTAACCTCTTCTTCAGTGTACTCAGCACACAAAACATTGTTCATGCTCTCAGTCACCCTCGGTTGTACAACATGCATAACTTCCTCGATGTTGCTCCCTGTCACCGTGGTGGAGAAAATGTTCAAAAAGTAGTTTGCAATATGTTCCTTCAGTGCATCTTCCCCTTCTGCCCAGCTTCCATCATCCCTCTGTAACTTTTTAATTGTGTTTCTCCTTTTCGCTAGCTGCCGGATCTTGGCTACGGAGTCGTGGAGTTTGAGGCTCTGGAGGGCTACCGAACAGGCCCTAAACTGCACCGGCTAGCGTGTAAACTGTTCCATAGGGGCTTTTCTATCTGCATCTTTAGCACTCTCCTCCACACTCTCAATATTTAGGAATTTCCAGCTCCCATGAAAATGGCTGGCAGTACGGACTTCTCTATATGAATATCTATCATTATATTCTTTTGACAGTATATAAGATGTCTTTGGATCGTCTATATATTATTCAACTTTGATCAGCAGTTAATCGATATTGTGCAGTTTTTGGGGCTGCTGCGCCATAGCCTTCGTCATCGCCCTCTCGCCACCACCAAATAGGAGGAAGAAGTTTTTCTGGCGAGACTATAATCAAGTACATGTGAATCACGTTCGACTAACATAATTCAAACATCAAAATGAAATCAGTTCTGGACAATTTTGGAAAGCAAATTTTCTTATATTTTTGTTTTCTTACTCAAATATTATTGATGAGCACAAAGATAGTAATATATACTCCCTCCTTAAACTAATATAAGGGCATTTAGATCACTATTTTAGTGATATAAACATTCTTATATTAATTTATAGAGGGAGTACATGTTAAAATTATACACCCTTTTCGAAAGAAGTGTATAACCAAACACATGCATATTGCAAGCACGCAAGACAATCAAGTATGATATGTTGTTATTTATACAGAAAAGTTAAGAAATTTAGTGACATTAAGTACAGAAAAAAGGCTATAAATGCATAACTGATAGGCTATGGTGGCACAACCATTGGATGAACAAATTTTGACTAAAATTTTGGACGGCTTAGAGTAAATTATCCCATCTAACTCTTATTTTTCATATTAGTACAGCAAAGTTTGTTGGTGAGAATCTCTATACGAAGATATCTTCTGAATTTGCCACTCCCCATTTTCCGATCTCTGCCTCCAGTATATTCTTTCGCTCAGGCTTGATTTCCTTGGCGAACACTACGTGCAATCTTTCAAGAACAAGCGCATTCTGAAGCAAGAGCTTGGCCAAGCTCTTCTCTGGCTTGAGGCCCTCGTAATTTTCCATGGCGATCTCGCGCACCCGATGCCGCAAGCATGGAATCGACAAGATCGACGCGGGGACGTTGATGTCACCGTACTCCTCTTTTGACCTCTCCATCAGCAGCGTGAGAACCTCCAGGTTCGGGGTCTGCTCCAAGACCATGCGCAACGCGTCAACGCTGTGGTGAGTCTGGATACAGCCTTGCAACGTGAGCCTCGTCAGGCTGGAGAAGAGCGGGAACCCCGCGACCCCGAAGAACTTGCTCTCCAAGCTCTGGTGGTGGAGACGCAGGTGAGCCACGCCTTGGATTTTGTCGAGGAAATCTCTAAACCTGACGAACTGAGCCTCCTTGGAGAGAGGCCTGCAGAAATCGATGGTGCATGAAGGAATGATCGCCGGCAAGCGGTGCAGAGACAAGAGCGACCCCGCAGGCACCATGCCACGGTAGTCCAACAACTTCAGCTCCGCCGCGTCGATTATAGCGGACTTCAGGTCGTGGCAGCAGCGGATGGAGAACCGGCGGAGGCGTTTGTCGAGCACGGAGATCCTTTTGAGGTTCCACAATGCTTCCAGCGTCAGGTCGGCGAGGCGGGGGCAGCTCGAGATCAGACACTGGATGCTTTCCCCGGAGTCCCCAAGGGCCGTGAGGCGCATCGTCTCGAGGACCGGCAGGTCAATGGTCAAGGTCGTCCGTCCGAGCTTGAACCGGCAACTGTTGATGCACAACGTTCTTAGGGCGGCACAGGACAAGAGCCTTGGCGGAAGGAGATACCTCCACTTAGTTTCTTCGTCCGAGTCACTGCCTGCTCCGCCGCTATCATCATCATCATCATCATCGGTGCCGTCACTGTCGCTGTCAGATGCTGTACAGACCGGGCCTAGGTAGAAGCACATATCGAGGTGCAGTTCTGCCAGGTGGCCGACATGCCTACGTGGCGCCACGTAGGAGAGCCACTGGTCGACGGCGACCTTGTCCCACCAATGCCATTTGTCAAAGGCGAAACGGAGGCTGCGCGGCGGCACAGGGAGGCCAGCACAGCGGCGGTGGCAGAGGAGCGCGGCGTTGACGTCATCGAGGAGCTTGGTGCTGCAGCTCTTCCTCTCCAACGCCTGCACGTAGTAGGTGTACCAGTCATAGGCCCTCTCGCCCTTTGTCTCCTCGAACGAGATGGTGTGGACGCTGCCGAAGACGTGGCGCCACCGGCGGGACAACGCCGCCGCGCGTGCCGCCTCCTTGGTGGGGAGGAAAGAGAGGACGTGGCCCAGCACGTCGTCGGTGAGGCCGCTGATCCGGTCCCTGTGCCTCCTCGACGAAGACTTCTTCTGCTCCTTCCGTGAAGCCATGTCGCTATCTAATCTACCTGTGCTCGTGCTGTATAGGTTGAGGTCCTGCAAACGTTCAATGGGTGGCTACCAATTTAAGGGTAAAGGTTTAGTTATCCCCCAGGCGTGTTGCTGACTTGGAGTACAAGTCGAGAAAGGTCGGTAAGAGATCAAAACACAAATGAAAAAAGAAAGATCAAAACGGAACCATACCTATACTCCTCGTCAATAACCACAGGGGCGGCCGGCCGCGTCTGATCAACGAAGATGAAGAGGCGCAGGCGGGCGGACCGGCTGAGCGCTCTCCCCGACGAGATGCTCGAGCGCATCCTCTCCCACCTCCGGTCCGACGAGGCCGTGCGCACAAGCGTCCTCTCCCGGCGATGGCGCGACGTCTACGCCGGGGTACCCGTCGTGGACCTCGTCGATCCCAAGGGCGGCAGGTGGAACGAGGTCCGGGTCTGCTTCGACCAGCAGGTGACGGGCGCGATCCTCTGCAAGGGCCCGGGGACGCCCATCCGCACCTTCCGCCTCAGCATCTCCAACCCACCGCGCGACCTGCTCGATCAGTGGATCGTCTCCGCAGTCTCCTCTTGCGTCGAAGAGATCAACGTCAAGCTCATATACTGGTTTTCCTCCGACCACCGCCTCTGCCCCTTTACCTCGTCGGGCTCGGCGGACTTCGATAGCTATGATAGGGGAAGGTACGTCAGGACGCAGCACCACCTCTTTGGGTGCCCCACTCTCCGCCGCCTGCGCCTGACAAACTGGACGCTCGATCTGCCAGGAAGAGTGTCCATGGAGTCGCTGGAGATGCTCTGCCTTGCGAGGATCATGTGCCCAGAAGGGATGTTGCAGCAGCTGCTTTCGAGCTGCCCACGCCTCGCTGACCTGACCCTGCAGGAGTGCCCAAGTCTCAGGAAAATCACGGTGATCAGCCCCCACCTGCGGAGTTTCACCATGATCTGCTGCCACCATGCCAGGCGCATCAAGCTGAGCAGCTCATGCATCCGGTCACTGCACTATAAAGGCGGCCTTCCACGCAAGTCGCTCTTCAAGCTCGCAAACCATGCCGGAGTCACGGCGCTGACAGTTGAAATTTGTGAAGGCCTCTCCGGAAAGGAACCAACAGAATTTGCTCCGGCCACTAAGCTCATCAAACGGTGCACCAAACTGGCGTACCTTCACCTTTCCTTGCGCCCATCAATGGCTTACTATAGCAGCCTGTTCAAAGATGCGGTGCCCTGCCTACAGCATCTTAGGCAGTTAGGCCTCCAGTGTTGCCTACGCAACGATCGCGACATCCAGTCAGTTGCCATCTTGCTTTGTGACACCCAGAACTTGGAGGTACTGTCGCTGTTTCCTCTGGATGCAAAGACTCCAACGGACATGCACACCGAATCAGATAGCGAGCCTGAGAACGACGGTGAGGATGGTGCCGATTATAGTAGCCAGGTGACCGATGGTGGTTTCTGGCCAACGCCCATCAACTGCTTGGATGATAAGCTGAGAAGAATCAACATTGGGATGTACACAGGGCTGCAACTCCAAAAGATGCTTGCAAAGTTTCTGCTTTCAAAGGCTGCAGCTTTGGAGGAATTCTCGGTGACCTTAACGGCTGGATGTTCCCAAAATAAGCGTAAGATTGCAAAGAAGCTAAGATCCTGGCGATCGAATCACCATACCAGAGTAACTGTAAATAGATGATAGCAAAAGTTGTGATTGCACTTGAAAAATGTAAAATTAGAAGGAACAAGCTAGGGTTCTTTTAGTAACACTTGGATATAAGAGATACCATTTCCTTGAATATTTCCCCTGTCAAATTAACTTTATTTTTTATTGACATGGAAACCCAACAGACTGGCACTATAGTCCGACGCATACGACCTGGTGAGTATGTTTGTAAGTTGCAGAAGGCAGATAATTCGATGATAGAACAAATCACAACATAGCTGATAGAATTGAAATGCATCTGACAAGGCTAGTAGAATTGAGATCCGATCTGACAGGGTTATTGAAATTATATATCACAGGCAACATTAGTTCAGGGGTTACAATGGTACCCCCTCCGTTCACAAATATAAGATGTTCTAACTTTTTTCCAAATCAGGTGTATATAGACACGTTTTAGTGTGTTTGTTCATTCCTTTCAGTCCGTACATAGTCCATATTGAAATATCCAAAACATGTTATGTATTTATGCATTATTAAGATGAGTTGGAAGAACAAACTCTTTCCTAGGGAGAAAAATAATAATTATTATTATTATAGCTTAAGTTGCATACGCAAACAAAAACCTCAAGATTAAGCTGCTTGAAAATCTGCCACGTTACCGAGGCATAATACTGGAATTAATACTTTGAAAGTAATCAAGGTACTCAACTACTCCCTCCGTTCCCAAATATTTGTCTTTCTAGGCATTTCAAATGGACACAACATACGGATGTATGTAGACATAATGTAGAGTGTAGATTCACTCATTTTGTTCCGTATGTAGTCACTTGTTGAAATCTCTAGAAAGACAAATATTTGGGAACGGAGGGAGTATTAGGCAACCTGGCATGATGAATGTGGCATGCAAGTTCAGTTGACATAATTGAGTAATTGTCATCAGGATGCAGTGGTCTGACCAAACCATCATAGCTTAACTCCCTCCGTTCGGAATTACTTGTCGCGAAAATGGATGTATCTAGAACTAAAATACGTCTAGATACATCCATTTCCGAGACAAGTAATTCCGAGCGGAGGGAGTATATAAGTGGCACACCATTCAACCGCTCAGAAGCCATCCAGGCCCATAATGTAGAAATGTGTAGGAAGGTTTGAATGTCCATTCCATATCAAGACTGAGTGGTTTGAGGAATAGAAGGTACAATGAGCTTGCGCCAATTCAGAGCTAGTCATATTTGCACACAGATCTCGAAGTAAACATGAACCATGACCCTACAATCCAAATGAACCAGTGTTAGAGTGGATAAAGTAACTGTATAACAGCATGGGATGTGCACTGCAAATCAGCAATCATTCATCATCCAACGCAAATTAAATGGACTCGATCATTAGATTTTCTCTTCTTGAAATTTGCAAAAGTAAACCTGTAAGATATGTATAACTTAGTGTTGTATCCAGCAGCGGAGCTTGAGCCAATAATACAATATTAAGTCTGCCACTAGTATACAATACGCACACATACACTCCCTTCACATCATCCAAAAACCTGAAGCACCAAGGCATTTCAACAAAAGATTGTATCATCAGATTAAACGCATATACACACATACACACCATGATCACTTACAATACTTCAACCGGCAAAGAAGTGGTAGCAAGCTCTTGACATCTGCCCCCTGTAAACTTATCATCAATTCATCATCAGGTTTCTCTTTCTGTACTTGGTGTGTCAATCTCAGAGTCACACACTTATCCTCAAGATACGGTCTCTTGCGGTCATCAATTGTGCATCCAAAGTAATGATTTTGCTCATAAGAGAGTCCTTGTCATCCTCAGTAGGACGCAAAAAGGCAGCTAACTCCATCGCTGTTTCATTAGTACTGTCAAGCAAGAAGTCATCTAACTCCACCACTAATTCTTTGTTACTGTCACTGCCATCCATCAGAGTTTGGCTGAGTGACTGCAGTGCAGTGACAAGGATAGAGGAAGTTTCTTCTGTGCCCACGGGACCATCATCTGCAACACTGTCTCCAGTAACTTCAGTTTCTGAATCCTCCTGTGACAAAGAGGGATTTTAGTATGCATAAGAATTCAAGTATTTGTCTACAGAAATTGTGTAAGACTGTATTTTCCAAGATTACAGCACCAATTTAGTTAGGCTTTTACACAGGCAGTGAAGGTGAAATGTGATATTGTTCCACCAGAAAGTATTTGTAGAGGGCTTTTTAGTGGACAAAAAATCTAATCTTAAACATGTGCAGTACAGCAGCACTATAAAATATGCTTGTGCTATCATGTAACCGGCACAAAAGCTCAAGCTAAAATTTTATAAAATTGCATCCTCGTACTAATGAACAATCTGCAATTGAATTCTCAAACTACGATTAATGTAAATCAGGCATGTTAGTGTGTCTAAACCTAAGCTAAGAACTGGTCAGAAGCTTTTCACAATAATGTCCAACGCTCAAGTAAATTAAATGCACACGATGTACAAAAAAAAGCATAAGGATACTTCACACATAAGCGTGGGCTCACCTTGCTTGGCAACAAAGAGGGAGGCCATGCCATAACATAAGGATGGACCTCCACATTATCACGATATGCATCATGAAAGAGCTCGCTCATTTCCGATGTTTCCAGGCATAATGATAGGTACAACTCACGAGACTGTGTGTCCTTGACATAGAAAATAGACAGGTATACAAAGCCATCGATGACCTCCACAAGCTCCACCCTGGCATTACAACCCTCTTCCTCCATCGAGAACCCGGTGAACTCCTTAACAATCGGGTTCAATGGGAACTCCTTGTACATTATCCACCTCCTGACGGCAATGTCATCGTCGGATGTCAGGAACCAAGAAAGAAGTGCGCCATCCTTTATATCCACGATGCAGAGCTTCTCATCTTTGGTCTCGCCAAGCTTATATGTTGATTCATCACACTCTGTCTCCAATTGCTTCGGCACATCAATTAGAGAGAACTGAAAAGTCGCCGTGTCGAGCACCACAATTTGGTCATACATCCAGTTTTGCCACCAGATGAGTCCATGCGTCATCGTGCCAATCTCGGCCGTGAGAGATTCACGCAGCCCCAGCAGCGTACTAGCTGGGAGAATTTGCCACTCCATGGTGTCCGACGAGAAGACAGCGACACGCTCCCGCCATTGGCGGTGGTGACAGATACACACCACACGGGACGGCCCCTGACGATATGCGGAGGGGATAGTATAGAACCCAAGGTCGATGTCGATGTAGCGTAACCCCGGCCGATAGATGTTGAGATCCAGAGCCTGCGTCAGCGGGTTGTGGGCGGCAGCCCGGCTCCGCTCGGCGCTGCCGCCCCAGCTGACGAGCCACAAGTAGCCGTCGCCGCTAGGAGACTTGGAACTGATCTCCCAGCCGGGGGTGCGGGCGTCGCCGTGGCGCGGGACCCGGGTGTTGAAGAAATCGGCGGCGACGAGGTCCGGGTCGGAGCGGCGCCAGGGGCAGGGGGAGGCCGGGAGCACCTCGTAGTTGGGGTCGAGGAAGAGCGCGAGGAGGGGCGGCGCGTGGAGCGCGCGGAAGCTGCGGCTGAAGGCCGGGGACGAGCGGACGGCGCGGAGGAAAGCGCGGCAGGCGAAGGCGGCCCGGACGAGGCTCGGGAGGGCGGGGAGGCGGAGGAAGATCTGGCGGACGAGGTCGTCGCCGAGAGCGGTTATCGAGGTGGGAGCGGACGGCGGCGCCGCCGGCGGCTGGGAAGCCATGGCTGCTGTGCGGTGACGGGTTCGCGCGGCGGCCCCGATGATAGAAAGGTAGGCGGCTGACGAGTTCAAGCAACGACAGGATCCATAGCTTGGAAATTTCCTCTGCAAAAAAACAGTGTGCAGAGGAGGTTTCTTTCCCTCGAAATGACAAAAAACACCTCAAATGTAAACACCTTAACTGTCAAAAAACACCTTAATGCTAAAATATGGTTTAAGATCAATATAACTCAAAGTTGCATATTAAGTGACCTGGTGGGTGCCAGCAGCCGCCTCCTCTTCCTCGGAGAAAGAAAGTTAGGGTTCGTGCCTCTCGCCGGCGCCGGCGCAGGTCCGCCTCGTCTTCGATGGCCCTAGTGCCATGGAGGCGCGGTGGATCCTGGCAAAGGCCGGCGGGAGGGCTCCGTTTTTAGTCGGCTTTTTCAATCTTGCTAGGGTTTGTGTCCTGTTTAGGTAGGCGACACGGCGGCGGCTTCCAGAAGACGGAATAAAGGTCTCCCCGCCTAGCTCCGTTCCGGCGGTGCGTCTAGAATCGTTGGTGGGCGTGTGGAGGTGTGTCTTCAGCAGATCTATCTTTGGTGGATTTGCTCGGATCTCGTCGTTGTTCGTCTACATTCGTGTGTCTTTGGTTTGGATCCTTCCGATCTACGTTATTTTTCATCGGCAGCGGTTGCTGTTCTGGGTGCTGGTCCTATGGGCCTTAACACGATGATTTCCCGTCTGTCTACTACAGCAAGTTGTGTCGACTCCGACGATGGAGGGGCGATGACGGTGGCGCGCCTTCGGCTCGCTTCAGTGCTTGTATCGTTGCTAGATGGTCTACGGGTCTGGATGTAATTTTTATTTCTGGTGTTCGTTGTACTGCCATGATTGAAGATGAATAGATTGAAAGTTTTCCTGCAAAAAAAATTAAAAAAATGTGATTCAGCCTGTCACTCTATCACATATATATTGTTTAAATAAAGTTTACTCTCTTTTGTTAAACCGGAGTTTTGTGGGTTACTCTGTGGAGAATTCGAATCGACACGAAGGAGCATCTGCTCGGCAGTGAACAAAATGATGTTCTTAGGACAATTTTCTTTTTGAAAAAACTCACATTTTTTGGTAGGAGAACGAAACGCTACATCACCTCCTTGATGGGTGTGTGTTCTCACGCGTCACTTGTCACGCGGTCCTCTCTTGGCGCCGCCTCACTATACCACCTCCGGACATACTCCCTCCTGTTAGGTTTCGTACAAGCGTCTCAACTCCCATAACATGGGAGCCCACATATATTTATATTGATAGAGGTGAGGCCAGCTCTCGCAGGAGGCATACATCAAGGTTGTTGGAACCACCAGAGAGATACAAGGAGAGAGAGAGGATTACATCAAGAGATACATGAAAAAAGTAACAACAAAGATCTCATCTAACTACCCGTGACATGTGATACATGTGTGTAACCGATGTTTAACACTCCCCTTAATCACAATTGTGCCAAGTTGAGATTACGCCTGAATTCTTCAACGCTTCTGGTTGACAATGCCTTTGTAAATCCATCTGCAAGCTGGTCTTTAGAGGGAATGAATCTAACATCAAGTTGTTTATTTGCAACTCGTTCTCTCACAAAATGAAAGTCTATCTCAATATGTTTAGTCCTGGCATGAAAGAGTGGGTTGGCAGATAGATAGGTGGCACCAAGGTTATCACGCCATAAACAGGGAGGTTGAGCTTGAGGCACTCCAAGTTCTTTAAGCATAGACTGAACCCAAATGACTTCTGTTGTTGCATTTGCTAATGCTTTATACTCTGCTTCTGTACTTGACCTGGAAACGGTGGCTTGTTTCACACCATGAAATTAAGTTAGGACCATAAAAGATAGCAAAACCACCTGTTGACCTTCTGTCATCCAACCAACCAGCCCTGTCTGTATCTGAGAAAGCACTAACGAGTGTGGAGGATGATTGTTTAAACGTGAGACCTGTGGTTAGTGTATTCTTTATGTACCTCAAAATTCTTTTGGCTGTTGTCCAATGGGTTGTGGTACGTGCATGGAGAAACTAACACTAGTAGAAAAAGGGGCAAAGGTCCAGACCGGGTCAGCCCATTAGTCCCGGTTCAGTCCAGAACTGGGACTCATGGGGGCATTGGACCCGGTTCGTGAGCCCCGGGGGCCGGCCGGGCCACGTGGGCCATTGGTCCCGGTTCGTTTGGACCTTTTGGTCCCGGTTGGTGGGACGAACCGGGACCAATGTGCCTCGCTCCTGGTCCACCACCATTGGTCCCGGTTGGTGGCTTGAACCGGGACCAAAGGCTATCCTTTAGTCCTGGTTCATGCCACCAACCGGGACCAATGAGGTGCCTATATATACCCCCTCGCGTAAGAGCAGAGCACACTGCTCTGTTTTTTCTGGCCGCCGAGGGGAAGAGGGCTTGGTGGTGCTCTAGCTCACCTCCTATGCACACAAGGTGTTCGATGGAATGCCCGAGCCACACTACTTAAGCTTTCTCCTCTCCAAGCTCGACCTCCAAGCTCCATTTTCCTCAATATTTGTCTAGGTTTAGTGGTCCGTCACGCCCCGTCCCCGTCTTCACCGCCGTCGATCACTCGCGCCGATCTCATCGCCGGCACCACCGTGGTGAGCCTCTTGTTCTTATCTTCTTTCTGAAAGGAAAAATATTCTTACTTGTATGTTTAGATAGATACTTGTATTATTTTCTTACTTTTATTATTGCATCTTATATAGTGCGATGGTTTTGGTATCCGCCCCCGTCGGCCCTCGTCCTGTCTATGATTCAGATGCGGTATATATTATCTTTTCATAACTATTGATTCATTTATTGTTTATGATAATTATGCCGACCAACGTGGCATAGATTTTATTTCTAGGAGGTTGTTGACCGGAAATTCTAACCAACCCTATTGTCGAGAGGTTAAATTTAGTTTAAGAAGAAAACAATTTCTTAAAGGAAAAAATAAGAAAAATTAAGGAGGAGAAGATGATATTGGAGTTGCATGTTGCGGATGTCGTCGATGATCACAAGATCAAGATGGATGCAATGCGCTTGAAGATTAGAAAGATTAGAAAATATGTCATTCATACCGAGGCTTGGTATCATTATGTCGTTGGATCAATTGTTACCTTGGTTGCGATTATGATCACATTTGTTTCCGCATTGAAATGTTTTACATAGTTTCAATGTATGGTTTAATTAATTTAGATGCTCTGCAGAGCTTTATGTTGTTAGATGAGAACTATGTATGTACTCTGGTTTTAATGTGATGATGAACTTCTATTAATTTGGTCACTTAATTATCTATTCATGATGTTCTGTAATGATTTTTGACACACTTACTTATATAGAATGCACGCAGATGAACCGATAATGGATGTACGGTGACAGACACACCTCCGAGTACATTAAGGGTGTGCATGATTTTCTCGAAGTGGCTGAGGCAAACAAGCAGAATGGTTTTATGTGTTGTCCATGCCCTATATGTAGGAATACGAAGTCTTACTCTGACCGGAAAATCCTTCACACCCACCTGCTTTACAAGGGTTTCATGCCACACTATAATGTTTGGACGGGGCACGGAGAAATAGGGGTTATGATGGAAGACGGCGAAGAAGAAGAGTACGATGACAACTGTGTGCCCCCTGAATACGGTGATGCTACTGAACATCAAGAGGAACCAGATGACGTGCACGATGCTGCTGCAACGGGCGAAGCTGCTGAAGATCAAGAGGAACCAGACGATGTGCCCGATGATGATGATCTCCGCCGGGTCATTGTTGATGCAAGGACGCAATGCGAAAGTCAAAAGGAGAAGTTGAAGTTCGATCGCATGTTAGAGGATCAGAAAAAAGGGTTGTACCCCAATTGCGAAGATGGCAACACAAAGCTCGGTACCGTACTGGAATTGCTGCAGTGGAAGGCAGAGAATGTTGTGCCTGGCAAAGGATTTGAGAAGCTACTGAAAATATTGAAGAAGAAGCTTCCAAAGGATAACGAATTGCCCGACAATACATACGCAGCAAAGAAGGTCATATGCCCTCTAGGATTGGAGGTGCGGAAGATACATGCATGCCTTAATGACTGCATCCTCTACCGCGGTGCGTACAAGGATCTGAACGCATGCCCGGTATGCGGTGCATTACGGTATAAGATCATACGAGATGACCCTGGTGATGTTGACGGCGAGCCCCCCAGGAAGAGGGTTCCTGCGAAGGTGATGTGGTATGCTCCTATAATACCATGGTTGAAACGTCTGTTCAGAAATGGAGAGCATGCCAAGTTGATGCAATGGCACAGTGAGGACCGTAAGAAAGACGGAAAGTTGAGAGCACCCGCTGATGGGTTGCAGTGGAGAAAAATCGAGAGAAAGTACTGGGATGAGTTTGCAAGTGACCTGAGGGAGTCCTGGATTAGGGGGTATCCGGATAGCCGGACTACATACATCGTCCGGACTATCAAAGCGTGAAGATACAAGACTCAAGACTTCGGCCCGTGTCCGGATGGGACTCTCCTTTGCGTGGAAGACAATCTTGGCGATCCGTATATTATATTTCCTTCCTTGTAACCGACTCCATGTAAACCCTAGCCCTCTCCGGTGTCTATATAAACCAGAGAGGATGGTCTTTAGAAGGCCGATCACAATTACAATCATACCATCATAGGCTAGCTCTTAGGGTTTAGCCTCTACGATCTCGTGGTAGATCTACTCTTGTACTACTCATATCTTCAATATTAATCAAGCAGGAATTAGGGTTTTACCTCCATCAAGAGGGCCCGAACCTGGGTAAACATTGTGTCCCTTGCTTCCTATTACCATCAGCCTAAGACGCATAGATTGGGACCCCCACCCGAGATCCGCCGGTTTTGACACCGACATTGGTGCTTTCATTGAGAGTTCCTCTATGTCGTCGCTTCAAGGCTTGATGGCGTCTTCAATCGTCAACAACACGGTCCAGGGTGAGATTTTCCTCCCAGGACAGATCTTTGTGTTTGGCGGCTTCGCACTGCGGGCCAATTTGCTTGGCCATCTGGAGCAGATCAACAGCTATGCCCCTGGCCACCAGATCAGGTTCGAAAACTTGAACTACACGGCGGATATTCGCGGAGACTTGATCTTCGACGGATTCGGCCAAGTGCCGGGAGCGCTAGACAGTCACGACGGGCACGACTTAGACCTGCTGTCGAACAATGCTCGGAACATTATCCCGGCAATAGCCCCGGATCTAAATCTGGAACAAGTTGTGTTGCCCAAGGACGGAGGGGTAGACCCCGCCTCGCAGGCCACATACTCATCAGCGTCGGAGCCGAACACAGGTCTCACCTCTGTGGAGACCTGTAACCCCGAACCCCTGGACTCGTGTCCGATCGTTGGTTCTGGTCCGCACACCCTCGAGCCAGCCGAGCCAGGTTGGGCTCCGGTAATGGAGTTTACCGCTGCGGACATCTTTCAACACTCGCCCTTTGGCGACATGCTGAACTCATTAAAGTCTCTCTCTCTCTCTCTGTCAGAAGACTCTGGGCCGAACTATGTCCGGCTTGAGTGGGAAGCAGGCGACGAAGGAATTCGCTGCCCACCCACCACCCACTTGATTGCCACGATCGATGATTTAACCGACGTTCTTGACTTCGACTCCGAAGACATCGACGGTATGGACGACGATGCAGGAGAAGATCCAGAATCTCTAGCGCGCGGGATTACTACCTTGTCACACGATATATACATGGTGGATATGCCCAAGAAGGACGACATCGATAATCCGGATGATAAAACACCCGGACAAAAGCCAAAACAGTGGCGTAGACGCCGTTCAAAGTCCAGCAATAGTAAAAACTATGACAAGAGCGCAAGAAGGGCTGACATACCAGAAGGCAGTAATGACCACACGGACCCAGCGATGGGGCAGGACGAGCCAGGTCACGCCAAACCAAGTTCGGAGCAAATATCCGATCACAATGATCCGGAGGGACGAGCTAATGAAACCACCCCAGAACAGGAACATAGTCCGGACGACGATGCATTCATCATCCCGGATGAACGAGTGGAATGATATAACCTCCACCAAAAGCTTTTGGCCACAGCAAGAAGTCTAAAGAAGCAGAAACAATGGCTTAAGGCTGCACAGGAAAAGCTCAGTCACAGATGGAATAAAGTGCTAGACACTGAAGAAAGATATGGCGACGATCGCCATACTAAAAGCTATCCAAAGCGCAAGCTACTACCAGAATTCGACGACGAGGCCGTTCCACCAAAGAATAATACAACTAGGAGATCAGACATACCGCGTCACAACCACAGCAGAGCGGCTACTAACACCGCGCACGATCTATGTGAGAAGCTGGATAAGAAGACCGGTGCATCCAGGTCCATCTACGGACCTAAAGGACACACCCCGGTGAGGGACTATGGTCACCCAAACGCTAATACAAGCCAAATACCAGTTCGGAATAAACTCCGGACACAACAACAGCCGACTACATGCCACGGCGCGTCCAGATACAGAGGGGCCGCTCACCCCCTGTGCTTCACCGAAGAAGTACTGGACCATGAATTCCCACAAGGTTTCAAACCTGTGAACATAGAGGCATATGACGGAATGATAGACCCAGGGGTCTGGATCGAGGATTTTATCTTGCATATTCACATGGCTCGTGGGGATGATCTCCACACCATCAAATACCTTCCCCTCAAGCTGAAGGGACCAGCTCGACACTGGTTGAAAAGCCTCCCCGAAAACTCAATCGGGAGTTGGGAGGAACTAGAAGACGCTTTCAGGGCCAATTTTCAAGGGACTTATGTCCGGCCTCCGAATGCAGACGATCTAAGTCACATAATCCAACAGCCCAGAGAGTCCGCCCGCAAGCTTTTTAACAGATTCCTCACTAAGAAGAATCAAATTGTCGATTGTCCGGATGCCGAAGCCTGAGCGGCATTCAAACACAGCATCCGCGACAAATGGCTCGCCAGACACCTCGGCCAAGAAAAGCCCAGGACAATGGCAGCCTTAACAAGCCTTATGACCCGCTTCTGCGCGGGTGAAGATAGCTGGCTAGCCCGTAAAGGCACCAACGACCCCAGCACGTCCGAAATAAGGGATGGCAACGGAAGCCACGGCGTAATAAACACAAACGCCAAAGCAAGGAAGGGCGCCCGGATAACACAACGGTCAATGTCGGATTCAGGGGCTCTCAGCAAAAGAAGCCATTTAAAGGCAGTAAAGAGGGACCGTCCGGTCTGAACAGAGTCCTGGACAGACTATGCCAAATTCATGGCAGCCCGGAAAAGCCTGCGAACCACACCCATAGAGAGTGCTGGGTCTTCAAGCAGGCCGGCAAACTAAATGCCGAACATAAAGGGAGGGAAACACCAAGTGAAGACGAGGACGAACCTCGCCAGCCGAACACTGGGGGTCAAAATCCCGCCAGAGGTTAAAACAATAAACATGATCCACGCGACTCACACATTCACGAGAAGGCAAGAGCGCGCGTTCGAAGACGCGCATGATGTAGAGCCCATCGTACCCACATCTGACTATTGGATGTCTCGTCCGATCACTTTTGATCACATGGACGGCCGAACTAGTATTCAGCGCGAAGGATCACAGGCCTTTGGTGCTTGACCCAATCATCGACGGATACCGTCTCACCCGCGTCCTCATGGACGGCGGCAGTAGTCTCAATTTAATATACGAGGACACTATCCAAAGGATGGGGATAAACCTATCCAGAATTAGCCAAAGCAACACCACCTTCGAAGGGGTGATACCATGCATTGAAGCCTACGGCAGGGGCTCCGTCGTACTGAGGGTAACACTTGGCCCCCCAGGCAACTCCAGAAGTGAAGAACTACTCTTCATCATTCCACCCTTGCAAAGCGGCTATCATGCACTGCTTGGAAGACCGGCCTTCGCCCGCTTCAATGCATTGCCGCATTATGGCTACCTTACACTCAAGATGCCCGGTCCACATGGCGTCATCACTGTTAACGGAATCACAGAGCGCTCTTCACGCGCAGAGGAACACGCGACGGCCCTGGCGGCCGGGCTATAAGCGGCCTCTAATATCATAAAACATGACCGGTCATTAAGACCACAGACACGGTTAGACGAGTCCGGTAGCCCGATAAAATTCAACTGGACACCGTATATGTAATCCCATAGCGGAAACTAGGGGCTATAAATATTTAACATAGCCCCAAACTTGGCTCAACCATATTGGTAGGCCATCATCTTACACTTTTACTATCTATCACATGCCCACGTTGCATTCTCCTACGAGTTTTCCTTTTTTTCCATAGACAACGGTCGCGCGATACCCTTCCAGGATATGTCACAACGGAGACAAAGGCGCAGACTTGCAGCAGGGCCCCGTTCAACAGGTTTCTTTTTAGATTAAGCCCCTGTGTAAACCTTTTCTATTGCCTCTTGTTGTTTAAACCATCCCATGGGTTCCATACCCACAGAGGATACTGTCGTTATTGGCATTTCGCCACGACAGATTACCGCACGTACCTGGAAACACAGGGTTCATATTAAATGGGCATTCTTGAGCCTATCTTCTATTATAAAGTCCGAACACCTTCGGGAGTGTTCGGCGTCACGAGTTTGGCCTTATATGCATCAGCTTCGAATCATGTCTTTGGTCAAATGTTGGGTTTGCCCGGCTCCTGGGTTTGCCGCCTTACGTTCCGTTATTATCGGCTAAGGCAGGCCAAAGGAGAACTACTGCGATTGCGCCCTGGTTATTCCAGATGAGCGCCTCAGTAGAGAAAGCCGAAAACTGACCGTCATGATACAACGAGAGACTGTTCAACCACTCGAAGACTCACCGAAATCTCTAGGATTCCTCTGCATCAACGAAGGGCTGTTTGCCGGCCATGTACACACGCGCCCGTATTCGGATGCCCGCAAAGGTACCAGGGGCTACATAGTAGCCCCACCATTATACCCCCACGGCTAAGCGAAAGTGTTACAGCTATATAGTCAAGTTGCCTAGTTCGACATGCCATCACCTCCTTAATGGACCAAGACGTTGGATCAAGTGTGATTAAGCATATTCTTTGCGAACACCCCCGCATTGTATGCGTGGGGGCTGAAGCCAACGACTGCTATCTTTCGGACTACTTATACATATAAGGATGGCCGTACTGGGGACACAGTCATATTTTCAGGCAAAAAACATAAAAATATCCTCATAATCAAATTAAACATTGTTTTTACAATGATTCGACTTATCACTCGAACAAAAAATTCTTTGAGAACTGCGCCTCTATTAGGCGAGCACCCTCTGTGACCTTCGCCAAGTAGTGCTCGGCCGGATATTGGCCTCCCGCCAGATTCTGGGTCGCTATAATGGTGGCCTCCATATCCGTCCAATAGGATTTCACGCGGGCAAGAGCCATCCGTGCACCCTCTATGCACGTCGACCTCCTCATGGCGTCGATCCGAGTCACTGCCCCAAGGAATTGTTGCACCAAACAAAAATAACTATCCGGCTTGGGCCCCTTCGGCCAAAGATGGTCTATTACAGACCGCATTGCAAGCCCAGACAGCCTATGAGGCTCCGCCACAGCAGGCACCTTCTCATTCAACGGCAGCGGGCGATTGGGAGCATTGAACTACGACCAGAATAGCTTCTCCACTTCCTTATCACCTTGATCCTCGAAGAACTTGGCAGCGTCAGCTGTACTATTCATCAAGTCCGCATATGTGTCTGCAGGACTCCAACGCCCAGCTAGGGGAGCATACTTTGGATCCAAAAACTTCGTCCGCAGTAGGTAGGAGCCCCCAGCCACGATTTTGTCGGCCTGTTGGAGCTCCTCCCGCATACCCGGATCTCGGTCCGCATCTCCTTGGCGGCATTAAGTGCCCTGTCCAGCTCATCCGAACTAGCCTTATTCTCCTTTTCAAGGAGCACATACTGGTCGGCGGCATTTTTCAACTCTTCAGCCATTTCGGCTATCCTTCCCTCGCTTCGGTGATGAGCAGCCTGTTCGGCTCTCAACTCTTCAGCCGCTTTTAGGGCAGCCGCATTGCTAGCCCGAGCTTGTTCCTTGGCCTGAGCAAGCTCGGCCCTTAGGGCCTCCACGGCAGCCGCACCATCTGCAGTGCATACATAGGGCATTAACATTATGCCATTCTTGCATTTTCCTATACAATATAATAAGGGAAGCAAAGTACATACCCTGGGATTCTTCAAGCCGTTTGTTCACCAGTGTGATATCGGCATCAATAGATCCGATCTGCCTTCTCAGTTCGGCAACTTCAATAGACTGGTCGGCTGCCGGATCCTTGTACACCTGCGCACATATCCAGCGCAGCCATTAATATATGATCCCCCGATTGCCGCTTATGGCGGGCAACCAGAGTCTCAGGGGCTACTATCCATAGGGGGCACACCTAGCGCGTGCTTCATAACCAAAAAATAGTGCATTTTTCACTACATACCTCAAAGCCTTTGAGCAGGCTTGCAAATGCCTCATTTAAACCGCTGGTAGCGGATGAAATCTTTGTGAGCACCGTGCTCATTAAGGAGCGGTGCTCCACCAAGAGCGCGGCTCGCTCCAGAAGGCCTGTCAGTTTGTCCGGCCGGACATCGAACTGTGTCGGACCCTTCTCATTTCCCCCCGTGAGAGTCAAATGCTCCAGGCTCAGGGTGACTGCGTGCTCGCTTCCGGCTTCGGCAGATCCGGACTCCTCCATGACGACACCTCCGTGTCGCCCGCTTCATGATGCGGAGAGGTGGGTGGAGTCTCACTCTCCATCATCTCCGGACGAAGGTCCACCGAAGACGAACTCTGTTGAGAAGAGCTGCTCGTCGGACTACAAAAGACGAAGTCCCGGTTACGGATCTCGAAGTACCGCTATACCTTCAAATTAATGAATAACTTACGGCTCGGTAAGGGTGTCCGTCACGGTAAGGGTGTCCGTCGCGGCAGAGCCCCCTGGTGATACCTTATTCCCTTGTTTGGGCGTCTCCGCCTCCAATTCTTCGGAGGCGGCCCTCTTCTTCCCGCGCGGGAAGGAGACTTTAACCTCCTGGCTATCTTCCATGGGGGAGGTAGCTATTCCCCCGGTCTGGATGCATAGTGTGTGAAGTTCGGCTTCACTACCCTTTCCTTTGCCTTTCCCTGAGGGGATTTTGCTGAGCGCCCGGCCAAGCATCTTGGCAATGGTTGGACCAGGCGAGCCTTCAGGAAGTGGCGCCGGACACCTGATCCTCTCCGCCTTGTTGAGCCATTCATGGCCGTGGAGGAATTTTTAGAATTACAATTGATAAATATATATGAAGTGTCCGGCTTTAAGGTTACTTACTTGGGCATCTAGGCGATTGCAGCTTAGGCCCGCATCCTCGGTGGTGTCCGGACACTTTACTTGTGGTTAGAAGAATAGTTTACACATTCCATCGAGCTTCAGGCCGAAGAAGTGCTTAATAGTCCGCGGACCCTCTTGATTAAACTCCCACATCCGGAGAGGCCGACGTTTGCACGGCAGCGTCCGCCGAATTAGCATCACTTGCATTATGTTGACAAGATTTATGTCTCTCTATGAGCTCCCGGATACGATTCTCCTGTTCTGGTACATTGCCAGCAGGCCCATAATTCCTTCCTACGTTGGTCCAAGACGCTAACTGTGATGGAGGGCCCGAGCGGAACTCGGGGGTGGCTACCCACTTTGTGCCTCTGGGAGCTGTAACATAAAACCACCTCCGTTGCCACACATCAGATACTTCCGGAAAGGAGCCCTCTGGCCATGGGGCATCGGCGTTCTTGCTTATTACGGCACCTCCGCACTCCGCATGCCGCCCCTCGATCATCTTCGGCTTCACATTGAAGGTCTTGAGCCATAAGCCGAAGTGTGGGTTGATGTGGAGAAAAGCCTCGCACACAATAATGAACGACGAGATATGGAGGACGGCGTCTGGAGCCAGATCATGGAAATCCAAGCCATAGTAAAACATGAGCCCCCTCACAAAGGGGTCGAGGGTGAGGCCCAGGCCTCGAAGGAAGTGAGGGACAAACACGATGCTCTCATTGGGCTCCGGCGTAGGGATAACCTGCCCCGGAGCAGGAAGCCTGTGCTGAATATCGGCGGTCAGGTATCCGACCTCCCTAAGCTTAGCGATATCCTCCTCTTGGATCGAGGAGGCCACCCACCGGCCTTTTGCGTCGGATCCGAACATACTGGAGGATCTGGGGGGTTGAGGCTTAGGTTTTGAGTGCTGGAGATCGAGGTGCGAGAAGGAGCAGGAGAGGTGGAGAAGAGGCGTAGGCCTTGGCCCCTTATAAAGAGGATGAACATCAAGAGTCCTTAGCGTAACCGCTTGAGACTTGTCTAAAATACACGGAGTCATATCAATGGTCGCCGTGGGGTCACACACGCCCATATTGATGAAAGATCCCGTAATAAGAGGAACACGATCTCTGCTTTGGCAGGACTGTCAATAAAACCGCCTCACGACGCGAGTCGAGGTGGAGTAGGAAACGTCGGTTTGTGTTGGACCAGGCCACGATGCAGGAGCACGACGCACAAAGATTGCCAGCAGAACGAATTTATGCTATGTTCCCTACATGTGAAGATCATCTTGTGGATCCGGACACGGTCTACGTGTTCGATAATAACCTTGGAGTATTCGGAGAAGGAACCCGCCTTGCAATGCCGAAGACAAGACTGCTCGCCGGACTCATCGTCATTGAAGCCTGGTTTAGGGGCTACTGAGGGAGTACTGGATTACGGCGTATCCGGACAGCCGGACTACATACATCGTCCGGACTATCGAAGCGTGAAGATACAAGACTCAAGACTTCGGCCCGTGTCCGGATGGGACTCTCCTTTGCGTGGAAGACAAGCTTGGCGATCCAGATATTATATTTCCTTCCTTCTAACCGACTCCATGTAAACCCTAGCCCTCTCCGGTGTCTATATAAACCGGAGAGGATGGTCCTTAGAAGGCCGATCACAATTACAACCATACCATCATAGGCTAGCTCTTAGGGTTTAGCCTCTATGATCTCGTGGGAGATCTACTCTTGTACTACTCATATCTTCAATATTAATCAAGCAAGAAGTAGGGTTTTACCTCCACCGAGAGGGCCCGAACCTGGGTAAACATTGTGTCCCTTGCTTCCTGTTACCATCAGCCTAAGACGCACAGATCGGGACCCCCTACCCGAGATCCACCGGTTTTGACACCGACATGTCCCAAGGAACGTATGGTTTGCTTTAAGCGTGGATGGCATTAATCCTTTCGGGGAGCAGAGCAGCAATCACAGCACCTGGCCCGTGACTCTATGTATGTATAACCTTCCTCCTTGGATGTGCATGAAGCGGAAGTTCATTATGATGCCAGTTCTCATCCAAGGCCCTAAGCAACCCGGCAACGACATTGATGTGTACCTAAGGCCGTTAGTTGAAGAACTTTTACAGCTGTGGAATGGAAACGGTGTACGTACGTGGGATGAGCACAAACAGGAGGAATTTGACCTAAAGGCGTTGCTGTTCGTGACCATCAATGATTGGCCCGCTCTCAGTAACCTTTCAGGACAGACAAACAAGGGATACCACGCATGCACGCACTATTTACTTGACACCGATAGTATATACCTGGGAAGCTGCAGGAAGAATGTGTACCTGGGCCATCGTTGATTTCTTCCGACCAACCATCAATGTCGAAAGAAAGGCAAGCATTTCAAAGGCGAGGCAGATCACCGGAAGAAGCCTGCCATGTGTACCGTTGATCACATACTTGCTATGGTCAATGATTTACACGTAATCTTTGGAAAGGGTCCCGGCGCACTAGCTGTTCCGAATGACGCTGAGGGACACGAACCCATGTGGAAGAAGAAATCTATATTTTGGGACCTACCCTACTGGAAAGACCTAGAGGTCCGCTCTTCAATCGACGTGATGCACGTGACGAAGAACCTTTGCGTGAACCTGCTAGGCTTCTTGGGCGTGTATGGAAAGACAAAAGATACACCTGAGGCACGGGAGGACCTGCAATGTTTGCACGAAAAAGATGGCATGCCTCCGAAGCAGTATGAAGGTCCTGCCAGCTATGCTCTTACGAAAGAAGAGAAAGAAATCTTCTTTGAATGCCTGCTCAGTATGAAGGTCCCGACTGGCTTCTCGTCGAATATAAAGGGAATAATAAATATGCCAGAGAAAAAGTTCCAGAACCTAAAGTCTCATGACTGCCACGTGATTATGACGCAACTGCTTCCGGTTGCATTGAGGGGGCTTCTACCGGAAAACGTCCGATTAGCCATTGTGAAGCTATGTGCATTCCTCAATGCAATCTCTCAGAAGGTGATCGATCCAGAAATCGTACCAAGGCTAAGGAGTGATGTGGCGCAATGTCTTGTCAATTTCGAGCTGGTGTTCCCACCATCCTTTTTCAATATCATGACGCACATCCTAGTTCATCTAGTCGACAAGATTGTCATTCTGGGGCCCGTATTTCTACACAATATGTTCCCCTTTGAGAGGTTCATGGGAGTCCTAAAGAAATATGTCCGTAACCGCGCTAGGCCAGAAGGAAGCATCTCCATGGGCCATCAAACAGAGGATGTCATCAGGTTTTGTGTTGACTTCATTCCTGGCCTTAAGAAGATAGGTCTCCCTAAATCGCGGTATGATGGAAGACTGACTGGAAAAGGCATGCTTGGAAGGGACTCAATAATATGCAGGGACGGATATTCTTGGTCTCAAGCACACTACACAGTTCTACAGAACTCTACCTTGGTGACCCCGTATGTCGATGAACACAAGAACAGTCTGCGCTCCAAACACGCGGAACAGTGCGATGACTGGATTACATGTGAACACATCAGGACTTTCAGCAGTTGGTTGGAAACACTTCTCAGAGGTGACAACACTGTTTGTGATGAGCTGTACTTGTTGTCCAGGGGACCATCTTTGACTGTATTGATTTACAAAGGATACGATATAAATGGGAATACATTTTACACGATTGACCAAGATCAAAAGAGCACCAACCAAAACAGCGGTGTCCGCTTTGATGCAACAACCGAGAGGGGAAAGGACATATATTATGGTTACATAGTGGACATATGGGAACTTGATTACGGACATGATTTTAAGGTCCCTTTGTTTAAGTGCAAATGGGTCAATCTGTCAGGAGGCGGGGTACAGGTAGACCCACAGTACGGAATGACAACAGTGGATCTGAAAAATCTTGGGTACACTGACGAACCGTTCGTCCTAGACAATGATGTGGCATAGGTCATCTATGTGAAGGACATGTCTACCAGACCGAGAAAAAGAAAAGATAAGGAAGCGTATACATCGTACGATGAGCCAAAGCGCCACATAGTTCTTTCAGGAAAAAGGGACATCATGGGAGTGGAGGGCAAGACAGACATGTCTGAAGATTATGAAAAGTTTCATGAAATTCCTCCCTTCAAAGTCAAGGCTGACCCAAGCATCCTGATAAACGATGAAGATTATCCATGGTTACGGCGCAATAAGCAAATGACACAAGTGAAGAAAAAGTGAAGACTTTCTCCTGCAACTATTATGATGATACCATGCCAACTTTGTAAAAGACGAGTATGATACCACTGTCCGTTTTGTACATGCACATGCTATGTGGGTGAAATTATGATACCATGCCAACTTTCAACTTTTTCAGAGTTCATTTGAAATGCTTTAATGTCTTATGGTTCGGCCCTCATAATACCATTAATCTCGGTTCGCTCCTTGTCAACTATGTTCTCACCAAGAACACTCTCAAGAGGGCAGCCACGTGGGCCATTGGTCCCGGTTCGTCTGGACCTTTTGGTCCCGGTTCCACGCACGAATCGGGACCAATGCGCCTCGCCCCTGGCCCATGACCATTAGTCCCGGTTTGTGCCACAAACTGGGACTAAAGGGTTGGTCCTCGTTGCGCTCAGAGTTTAGTCCCACCTCGCCAACCGAAGGGCGCTCACACCGGTTTATAAGCCCGTCCCTCTCTGCCTTGTTGAGCTCCTCTCAAAGTGAAAAAAGATGCCCCTATACAGGGAATTTGACCTAAATTCATAGTGTTCTCTGAAGTTCATAGAAATTTATTATGAATTTAGGTTGAATTTTCTCTATAGGCATCTATGTTCATTTTATTAGTAAAGTTAATCACAAACTTGTGATTCACACAAATTTCAAAGAATTCAAATTTTACCTATTCAAAATTGAAAACTAATGGCACTAACAGAAAGTTTATAATTTTTCTAAAACTAATGGCACTAACAGAAAGTTCATAATTGTGCTGACCTAAAAGAAAAAAGAATTAAAAAATAAAGCAAAAAACAAAAGAAAATGAATAATGCAGAAAACAAAACAAAAAACTGAAAACAAAATAAAAATAGCAACAATAAGTATTTTGTTGTAAGTAGAAACAAAATAAAATAAATAAAGGAACAAAGAAAACAAAAAAAGAAAAAAAGTGTTTTCAAATTTGAAAACTAATGGCACTAACAGAAAGTTTATAATTTTTCTAAAACTAAAAGCAAAAAAGAATTAAAAATAAAGCAAAAAACAAAAGAAAATAAATAATGCAGAAAACAAAAGAAAAAACTGGGAAAAAAATAAAAATAGCAACAATAAGTTTTTTGTTGTAAGTAGAAACTAAATAAAATAAATAAAGCAAGAAAGAAAACAAAAAAACAAAAAAAGTATTTTCAAATTTGAAAACTAATGGCACTAACAGAAAGTTTATAATTTTTCTAAAACTAAAAGCAAAAAGAATTAAAAAATAAAGCAAAAAACAAAGAAAATAAATAATGCAGAAAACAAAACAAAAAACTGGAAAAAAATAAAAATAGCAACAATAAGTAAAGAAAACAAAAAAAGTGCCTCCTACTGCCCCCCCCCCACGGCGTGAATATGACTAAAAACCCTACCATGGGCCAGGATTCAGGCCCGCATGAGGCCCAGTAGGCCCACGGGCAGATAAGTGACTTTAGGCCCGTAAGCCTGCATTTGAGAGGAGCTCGAAGTGGTCAGCGCAGCAGCGCTTATAAACCATTGTCGAGCCCTCTCGGCTAGCGAGGTGGGACTAAACATCCCACCGCACCGCGCCAGTTCCAGCACAAGGCCTTTGGTCCCAGTTGGTGCCACCAACCGGGACCAAAGGCCGCCGCTTCCCGCCCTTTGGGCTGCTGAAAAGAGGCCTTTGGTCACGGTTGGTGGCACCAACCGGGACTAAAGGGTGCATTAGTCCCGGTTGGTTTCATGAACCGGGACCAAAGCCTTTCCTATATAACCAAACACTTGGGAAGTTTTCCCCCACCCGCCATTCTTCTCTCCAACACCGCCAGGCTGCTGCGCTACTCCTCGACGCCGGCCCCTGCCCTGACGTCGCCGTCCCCTGCCCCGACGTCGCCGTCGCCTCCCCTAGCCGCCCAAGGTCGCCGTCGTCGCCGCTCGCCATCGCTCGTGCCCTCGCCCGACGCCGTCGCCGCTCGCCACCCGGCCCCGACGCGCGTCGCGCGCCCCGGCTTGCCACCGTCGTCGCCGTCGCCCTGCCCCGCCCCCTTCCTCGCCGGTCGTCGCCCCTGCCCTGTCGCCGTCCTCGCGGCCGAACGCGCGCCCCCTGCCCCGTTGCCGTCCTCGCCATCGAACCCGCGCCCCTGCCCCTCCGTTGGTCCGGCCGGCGCCCCTCCCTTGTTTTTTTCTTATATTACATGCTTGTTTTTTTTCAGATTATATATATATATATATATATATGTATGTATATATGTGAGTATATGTATTGTGTATATTGCTTCTTTTCAGATTTTTTTCATATATATGATGATTTGTATTTTGCTTTTTTATAAAAATGTATATATGTTTGTATGTTCGCTGTGTATATATGTTCATATATGCAAAAATTAGATTTATATATTTAGAAAAGGATTATCTATATATGTTCTCTGATTTAGTACATTTTAGGTTAGTTTCATTTTTAGAAAAGTTTTATATATTTAGGAGAGGAAAAAGGAAAATAAGAAGAGGAAAAAGGAGAAGAAGAGGAGAGGAAGAAAAGGAAGAGGAGAAGAAGAAAGGAATATAGGAGAAGAAGAAAAAATAGAAATTTCTATTTTTTCTTCTCCTCCTCTATTCCTTTCTTCTTCTCCTCTTTTTTTTCTTCTTTTTTTCTTCGATCTTCTCCTCTATTCCTTTCTTCTTCTCCTCTTTTTATTTCTTCTTCGTTTTCTTATGTTTTATCGGGTCTGTCGTCGTCCATATACCCCCTCCCTGATAATATTATTTTCCCATGCATGTACGTATGTCGTGTCGATATAAACTCCCGACAACTTCAACATGTGGGGGGGGGGGTCGATATACCCCCCTCCCTGATAATATTATTTTCCTGTGTACGTATGTCGTGTCGATATAAACTCCCGATAACTTCAACACGTGGGGGGTCAATATACCCCCTCCCGATAACTTCAACACGAGGGGGGTCGATATACCCCCTCCCGATAACTTCAACACGAGGGGGGTCGATATACCCCCTCCCGGTAACTTCAACACGTGGGGGGGGGGTCGATATACCCCCTCCCCGATAATAATATTTTCCCATGTACGTATGTCGTTGTTGTCGATATAAACCCCTCCCGATAACTTCAACATGTGGGGGGGGGTCGATATACCCCCTCCCGATAACTTCAACACATGGGGGTGTCGATATACCCCCTCCCCGATAACATTATTTTCCCGTGTATGTATCTCGTCATTGTCGATATTACCCCCTTGAAGCGTTGTCGAGGCCACCCCAAACCCTAGAGAAGCAACGTCGAGGCCACTAATTAATATGATTCCTTACTGTGATTAGCTAGCTAGTTCTATGTTTGCCACTAATATATCCATATCTGTCATGTTTGAATAATAATTGCCATGTTGTAAATATTTGTATAAACTATGGACACCCCCCGAGACGAAGCAACAGAAGCGATGTTGGGGGACATAATCGCACAAGGAAGTGATGTCGTCTTATCGTTTTTGAACGACACCGATGGTCTGGAAGGACAGGGTGAAGAAGCAGGCTATGATTATGATGGCTCCTTTGACCCAATGCCGGTGCAAGAAGGAGACCGTGAGGACGGCTCCGGTGACCCAATAACGGTGCAAGAAGGAGACCGTGATGACGGCTCCGGTGACCGAACCGAGTCTGGCCAGGTATATATATTAGTTAAGCCTGTGCTGACTAGCTAATTGATGCATTCATTGTTTTGGTATATGTACACATATTAATTAACTCTCCTCTTTCTTCTTTTTTCTAGCCCTCCGGATCGAGCACAACTTCGGTAAGGAGACGAGGCCCGAAGAAAAAGTTGAGCTCGGATGAAAGGTTTGAGATCACAGCAATCGCGCGCGACGGTGAACTGATTGAACCCATCCGGACAAAGAACGCATTTGCTGCTCAGTGCGGGGTTCTTGTTAGGGACAAGATCCCGATCAGCATCCACCAATGGTATAAGCCTAAGAACGAAGACCCTGAGGTGTCTTATGTCAATGATATGTAGAAAGATGATCTTTGGACTGAGCTGAAGGCAAATTTCACCCTACCGCCAGAGGAGGATCCGGAGAAGCCAGTTATAGAGCAATTAATCAAGTCTTTTGCTCTTAAGAAGATGGCAGTGTTGGAAATATGCCCTAGAGGCAATAATAAAATGGTTGTTATTATATTTCCTTGTTCATGATAATTGTCTATTGTTCATGCTATAATTGTATTAACCGGAAACCGCAATACATGTGTGAATACATAGACCACAACATGTCCCTAGTGAGCCTCTAGTTGACTAGTTCGTTGATCAACAGATGGTCATGGTTTCCTGACCATGGACATTGGATGTCATTGATAACGGGATCACATCATTAGGAGAATGATGTGATGGACAAATCCTAAGCATAGCACAAGATCGTATAGTTCGTTTGCTAAAAGCTTTTTTAATGTCAAGTATCATTTCCTTAGACCATGAGATTGTGCAACTCCCGGATACCGTAGGAATGCTTTGGGTGTACCAAACGTCACAACGTAACTGGGTGGCTATAAAGGTGCACTATAGGTATCTCCGAAAGTGTCTGTTGGGTTGGCACGAATCGAGATTGGGATTTGTCACTCCGTGAGACGGAGAGGTATCTCTGGGCCCACTCGGTAATGCATCATCATAATGAGCTCAATGTGACTAAGTAGTTAGTCATGGGATCATGCATTACGGAACGAGTAAAGTGACTTGCCGGTAACGAGATTGAACGAGGTATTGGGATACCGACGATCGAATCTCGGGCAAGTAACATACCGATTCACAAAGGGAATTGCATACGGGATTGCTTCAATCCTTGACATCGTGGTTCATCCGATGAGATCATCGTGGAACATGTGGGAGCCAACATGGGTATCCAGATCCCGCTGTTGGTTATTGACCGGAGAACGTCTCGGTTATGTCTGCATGGTTCCCGAACCCGTAGGGTCTACACACTTAAGGTTCGGTGACGCTAGAGTTGTTATGGGAAATAGTATGTGGTTACCGAAGGTTGTTCGGAGTCCCGGATGAGATCCCAGACATGACGAGGAGCTCCGGAATGGTCCGGAGGTGAAGATCGGTATATTGGACGAAGGGTATTGGAGTCCGGAATTGTTCCGGGGGTACCAGGTGATGACCAGCGTGTCCGAAAGGGGTTTCGGAGGCCCCGGCAAGCGTTGGGGGGCTTTATGGGCCAAGGGGAGAGGGCACATCAGCCCACTAAGGGGCTGAGCGCCCCTCCCACCCCATCTCACGTAACCAGGAGAGGTGGGGGCGCCACCCCTAGGGCAGCCGCCCCTCCCGGCTTGGGGGGCAAGTTTCCTAGGGGGTGGGGGCGCCAAAACCCATCTAGGGTTTCCCCTATGGCCGCCGCCCCTCCCCTAGGGAACCCTAGGGCGCCTCCCCCTCCTCCCTTCCCCCTATATATAGTGAGGGACAGAGAGGGCAGCCGCACCCTTCCCCTGGCGCAGCCCTCTCCCTCCTCCAACACCTCCTCCTCCTCCGTAGTGCTTGGCGAAGCCCTGTCGGAGAACCACGAGCTCCATCACCACCATGCCGTCGTGCTGTCGGAGTTCTCCCTCAACTTCTCCTCTCCCCTTTCTGGATCAAGAAGGAGGAGACGTCCCCGGGCTGTACGTGTGTTGAACGTGGAGGCACCGTTGTTCGGTGCTTAGATCGGAATCAACCGCGATCTGAATCGCTACGAGTACGACTCCTTCATCCGCGTTCTTGTAACGCTTCCGCATCGGGATCTTCAAGGGTATGAAGATGCACTCCCCTCTCTCTCTCATTGCTAGTATCTCCATACATTGATCTTGGTGATGCGTAGAAAATTTTGAATTTCTGCTACGTTCCCCAACAGTGGCATCATGAGCTAGGTCTATTGCGTAGATTCTATGCACGAGTAGAACACAAGTTGTTGTGGGCGTTGATTTTGTTCAATATGCTTACCGTTACTAGTCCTATCTTGTTTCGACGGTATTGTGGGATGAAGCGGCCCAGACCGACCTTACATGTACACTTACGTGAGACAGGTTCCACCGACTGACATGCACTTGTTGCATAAGGTGGCTAACGGGTGCCAGTCTCTCCCACTTTAGTCCGATCAGATTTGATGAAAAGGGTCCTTATGAAGGGTAAATAGCAATTGGCATATCACGTTGTGGTTTTGGCGTAGGTAAGAAACGTTGTTGCTAGAAACCTATAGCAGCCATGTAAAAACTTGCAACAACAATTAGAGGACGTCTAACTTGTTTTTGCAGCATATGCCGTGTGATGTGATATGGCCAAAAGAATGTGATGAATGATATGTGATGTATGAGATTGATCATGTTCTTGTAGTAGGAATCACGACTTGCATGTCGATGAGTATGACAACCGGCAGGAGCCATAGGAGTTGTCTTAATTTATTGTATGACCTGCGTGTCATTGAACAACGCCATGTAATTACTTTACTTTATTGCTAAACCGTTAGCCATAGTAGTAGAAGTAATAGTTGGCGAGACAACTTCATGGAGACACGATGATGGAGATCATGATGATGGAGATCATGGTGTCATGCCGGTGACGATGATGATCATGGAGCCCTGAAGATGGAGATCAAAAGGAGCAAAATGATATTGGCCATATCATGTCACTTTTTGATTGCATGTGATGTTTATCATGTTTATGCATCTTATTTGCTTAGAACAACGGTAGTAAATAAGATGATCCCTCATAATAATTTCAAGAAAGTGTTCCCCCTAACTGTGCACCGTTGCGAAAGATCGTTGCTTCGAAGCACCACGTGATGATCGGGTGTGATAGATTCTAACGTTCACATACAACGGGTGTAAGCCAGATTTACACACGCGAAACACTTAGGTTGACTTGACGAGCCTAGCATGTACAGACATGGCCTCGGAACACAAGAGACCGAAAGGTCGAACATGAGTCGTATAGTAGATACGATCAACATGAAGATGTTCACCGATGATGACTAGTCCGCCTCACGTGATGATCGGACACGGCCTAGTTGACTCGGATCATGTATCACTTAGATGACTAGAGGGATGTCTATCTGAGTGGGAGTTCATCAAATAATGTGATTAGATGAACTTAATTATCATGAACATAGTCAAAAAGGTCTTTACAAATTATGTCGTAAGCTCGCGCTTTAGTTCTACTGTTTAGATATGTTCCTAGAGAAAATATAGTTGAAAGTTGATAGTAGCAATTATGCAGACTGGGTCCGTAAACTGAGGATTGTCCTCATTGCTGCGCAAAAGGCTTATGTCCTTAATGCACCACTCGGTGTGCTGAACCTCAAATGTCGTCTGTGGATGTTGCGAACATCTGGCATACACGTTTTGATGACTACATGATAGTTCAGTAATGTCAAACGGTTTAGAATTGTGGTGCCGAAGACGTTTTTTGAAATGTCGCGGAACATACGAGATGTTCCAAGGGCTGAAATTGGGATTTCAGGCTCATGCCCACGTCAAGAGGTATGGGACCTCCGACGAGTTTCTTAGCCTACAAACTAAGGGAGAAAAGCTCAATCGTTGAGCTTGTACTCAGATTGTCTGGGTACAACAATCACTTGAATCGACTGGGAGTTAATCTTCCAGATGAGATAGTGATGTTTCTCCAAAGTCATTGCCACCAAGCTACTAGAGCTTCGTGATGAACTATAACATATCAGGGATAGATCTGATGATCCTTGAAATATTCGCGATGTTTGACACCGCAAAAGTAGAAATCTAGAAGGAGCATCAATTGTTGATGGTTAGTGAAACCACTAGTTTCAAGAAGGGCAAGGGCAAGAAGGGATACTTCATGAAACGGCAAATCAGTTGCTGCTCTAGTGAAGAAACCCAAGGTTGAACCCAAACCCGAGACTAAGTGCTTCTGTAATAAGGGGAACGGTCACTGGAGCAGAATTACCCTAGATACTTGGTAGATAAGAAGGCAGGCAAGGTCGACAGAAGTATATTGGATATACATTATATTAATGTGTACTCTACTAGTACTCCTAGTAGCACCATGGTAATAGATACCGGTTCGGTTGCTAAGTGTTAGTAACTCGAAATAAAAGGCTACGGAATAAACGGAGACTAGCTAAAGGCGAGGTGACGATATGTGTTGGAAGTATTTCCAAGGTTGATGTGATCAAACATCGCACGCTCCCTCTACCATCGGGATCGGTGTTAAACCTAAATAATTGTTATTTGGTGTTTGCGTTGAGCATAGACATGATTGGATTATGTCTATCGCAATACGGTTATTCATTTAAGGAGAATAATGGTTACTCTGTTTATTTGAATAATACCTTCAATGGTCTTGCACCTAAAATGAATGGTTTATTGAATCTCGATCGTAGTGATACACATGTTCATGCCAAAAGATATAAGATAGTAATGATAGTACCACCTACTTGTGGCACTGCCATGTAAGTCATATTGGTATAAAACGCATGAAGAAGCTCCATGTTGATGGATCTTTGGACTCACTCGTTTTTTGAAAAGTTTGAGACATGCGAACCATGTCTATTGGTATGTACGCATGAAGAAACTCCATGCAGATGGATCGTTTGGACTCACTTGATTTTGAATCACTTGAGACATGCAAATCATACCACATGGGCAAGATGACTGAAAAGCCTCGTTTTCAGTAAGATGGAACAAGAAAGCAACTTGTTGGAAGTAACACATTTTGATGTGTGCAGTCCAATGAGTGCTGAGGCATGCAGTGGATATCGTTATGTTCTTACTTCACAGATGATTTGAGTAGATGTTGAGTATATTTACTTGATGAAACACAAGTCTGAATTATTGAAAGGTTCAAGTAATTTCAGAGTGAAGTTGAAGATCTTCGTGACAAGAGGATAAAATGTCTATGATATGATCATAGAGATGAATATCTGAGTTGCGAGTTTGGTACACAATTGAGACATTGTGGAAATTGTTTCACAACTAACACCGCCTGGAACACCATAGTGTGATGGTGTGTCCGAACATCATAGATGCACCCTATTGGATATGGGGCATACCATGATGTCTCTTATCGAATTACCACTATCGTTCATGGGTTAGGCATTAGAGACAACCGCATTCACTTTAAATAGGGCACCACGTAATTCCGTTGAGATGACACCGTATGAACTATGGTTTAGAGAAACCTAAGCTGTCGTTTCTTGAAAGTTTGGGGCTGCGACGCTTATGTGAAAAAGTTTCATCCTGATAAGCTCGAACCCAAAGCGGATAAATACATCTTCATAGGACACCCAAAACAGTTGGGTATACCTCCTATTTCAGATCCGGAAGCAAAAGTGATTGTTTCTAGAAACGGGTCCTTTCTCGAGGAAAGGTTTCTCTTGAAAGAATTGAGTGGGAGGATGGTGGAGACTTGATGAGGTTGTTGAACCATCACTTCAACTAGTGTGTAGCAGGGCACAGGAAGTTGTTCCTGTGGCACCTACACCAATTGAAGTAGAAGCTTATGATAGTGATCATGAAACTTCGGATCAAGTCACTACCAAACCTCGTAGGTCGACAAGGATGCGTACTGCTTCAGAGTGGTACGTAATCCTGTCTTGGAGGTCATGTTGCTAGACAACAATGAACCTACGAGCTATGGAGAAGCGATGGTGGGCCCGGATTCCGATGAATGGCTCGAGGCCATAAAATCCGAGAGAGGATCCATGTATGAAAACAAAGTGTAGACTTTGGAAGAACTACTCGATGGTCGTAAGGCTGTTGAGTACAGATGGATTTTAAAAGGAAGACGGACAATGATGGTAAGTGTCACCATTAAGAAAGCTCGACTTGTCGTTAAGATGTTTTCCGACAAGTTCAAGGAGTTGACTGCGATGAGACTTTCTCACTCGTAGCGATGCTAAAGAGTCTGTTGGAATTATATTAGCAGTTACTGCATGATTTATGAAATCTTGCAGATAGGATGTCAAAAACATTGTTTCCTCGATGATATTCTTGAGGAAAGGTTGTATGTGATACAACCAAAAGGTTTTGTCAATCCTAAAAGATGCTAACAAGTATGCAAAGCTCCAGCAATCCTTCTAAGGACTGGAGTAAGCATCTCGGAGTTGGAATATACGCTTTGATGAGATAATCAAAGATTTTGGGTTTATACAAAGTTTATGAGAAACTTGTATTTCCAAAGAAGTGAGTGGGAGCACTATAGAATTTCTGATGAGTATATGTTATTAACATATTGTTGATCAGAAATGATGTAGAATTTCTGGACAGCATATAGGGTTATTTGAAAAGTGTTTTTCAATGGAAAACCTGGATTAAGCTACTTGAACATTGAGCATCAAGATCTATAAGGATAGATCAAAAACGCTTAATAGTACTTTCAAATAAATACATACCGTGACAAGATTTTGAAGGAGTTCAAAATAGATCGGCAAGAAGGAGTTCTTGGCTGTGTTATAAGGTGTGAATATTGAGTAAGACTCAAGACATGACCACGGCAGAAGAGAGAGAAAGGACGAAGGTCGTCCCCTATGCTTCAGACGTAGGCTCTATAGTATGCTATGCTGTGTACCGCACCTGAAGTGTGCCTTGCCATGAGTCAGTCAAGGGGTACAAGAGTGATCCAGGAATAGATCACAGGACAGCGGTCAAACTTATCCTTAGTAACTAGTGGACTAAGGAATTTTCTCGATTATGGAGGTGGTAAAAGAGTTCGTCGTAAAGGGTTACGCCGATGCAAACTTTGACACTAATCCGGATTATTCTGAGTAGTAAACCGGATTCGTATAGTAGAACAGTTATTTGGAATAGCTCCAAATAGAGCGTGGTAGCTGCATCTAGGAGATGACATAGAGATTTGCAAAGCACACACGGATCTGAAAGGTTCAGACCCGTTGACTAATAACCTCTCTCACAAGCGAGATATGATCAAACCCCATGGGTGTTGATTCATTACAATCACATAGTGATGTGAACTAGATTATTGACTCTAGTGCAAGTGGGAGACTGTTGGAAATATGCCCTAGAGGCAATAATAAAATGGTTATTATTGTATTTCCTTGTTCATGATAATTGTCTATTGTTCATGCTATAATTGTATTGACCGGAAACCGCAATACATGTGTGAATACATAGACCACAACATGTCCCTAGTGAGCCTCTAGTTGACTAGCTCGTTGATCAACAGATGGTCATGGTTTCCTGACCATGGACATTGGATGTCATTGATAACGGGATCACATCATTAGGAGAATGATGTGATGGACAAGACCCAATCCTAAGCATAGCACAAGATCGTGTAGTTCGTTTGCTAAAAGCTTTTCTAATGTCAAGTATCATTTCCTTAGACCATGAGATTGTGCAACTCCCGGATACCATAGGAATGCTTTGGGTGTGCCAAACGTCACAACGTAACTGGGTGGCTATAAAGGTGCACTACAGGTATCTCCGAAATTGTCTGTTGGGTTGGCACGAATCGAGACTGGGATTTGTCACTCCGTATGACGGAGAGGTATCTCTGGGCCCACTCGGTAATGCATCATCATAATGAGCTCAATGTGACTAAGTAGTTAGTCACGGGATCATGCATTACGGAACGAGTAAAGTGACTTGCCGGTAACGAGATTGAACGAGGTATTGGGATACCAACGATCGAATCTCGGGCAAGTAACATACCGATTGACAAAGGGAATTGCATACGGGATTGCTTGAATCCTTGACATCGTGGTTCATCCGATGAGATCATCGTGGAACATGTGGGAGCCAACATGGGTATCCAGATCCCGCTGTTGGTTATTGACCGGAGAACGTCTCGGTCATGTCTGCATGGTTCCCGAACCCGTAGGGTCTACACACTTAAGGTTCGGTGACGCTAGAGTTGTTATGGGAAATAGTATGTGGTTACCGAAGGTTGTTCAGAGTCCCGGATGAGATCCCGGACATGGCGAGGAGCTCCGGAATGGTCCGGAGGTGAAGATCGGTATATTGGACGAAGGGTATTGGAGTCCGGAATTGTTCCGGGGGTACCAGGTGATGACCAGCGTGTCCGAAAGGGGTTTCGGAGGCCCCGACAAGCGTTGGGGGCCTTATGGGCCAAGGGGAGAGGGCACATCAGCCCACTAAGGGGCTGAGCGCCCCTCCCACCCCATCTCACGTAACCAGGAGAGGTGGGGGCGCCACCCCTAGGGCAGCCGCCCCTCCCGGCTTGGGGGGCAAGTTTCCTAGGGGGTGGGGGCGCCCAAACCCATCTAGGGTTTCCCCTGTGGCCGCCGCCCCTCCCCTAGGGAACCCTAGGGCGCCTCCCCCTCCTCCCTTCCCCCTATATATAGTGAGGGAGAGAGAGGGCAGTCGCACCCTTCCCCTGGCGCAGCCCTCTCCCTCCTCCAACACCTCCTCATCCTCCGTAGTGCTTGGCGAAGCCCTGCCGGAGAACCACGAGCTCCATCACCACCATGTCGTCGTGCTGTCGGAGTTCTCCCTCAACTTATCCTCTCCCCTTGCTGGATCAAGAAGGAGGAGACGTCCCCGAGCTGTACGTGTGTTGAACGCGGAGGCACCGTTGTTCGGTGCTTAGATCAGAATCAACCGCGATCTGAATCGCTACGAGTACGACTCCTTCATCCGCGTTCTTGTTACGCTTCCGCATCGCAATATTCAAGGGTATGAAGATGCACTCCCCTCTCTCTCGTTGCTAGTATCTCCATAGATTGATCTTGGTGATGCGTAGAATTTTTTTGAATTTCTGCTACGTTCCCCAACAGGCAGGCCTATTCAGGAGGTGGAGGAAAGAGGTGAAAAGGTTTGTCGACAAAGAAGAGACACCAGAATTCATCGGCAAATATGAGAAGATCAGAGATCACTGGCCCGCCCACAAGACATCGGAAAAGAGTAAGAAGATGTCGGCGACAAAAAAGCAAAATGCTGCGAAGAAGTTTCACCATCGCACGGGGTCAGGTGGCTACCTCAAAGCCCGGCCTAAGTGGGCCAAGGCTGAGAATGATCTGCTTGATAAAGGGATCGAACCAAAGACAATGAACTGGCCAGACCGTTGCCGGACTTGGTTCTTCGGGGCTGGCGGAACCTTGGACCCTGTATCAGGGAAGTGCCGTTGGACGGACAAGCAACTAAAAATACCAGTTAAGAGGCTTCGGCACTATATCAATGCAGCGCAGCAAGGGACGTTCGTTCCAGACCGGGAGAATGACGAGCTCACAATGGCCCTCGGGAATCCTGAGCACCCTGGACGGACACAAGGCACGCCAGGCTCCATTCCGTGGAAGGTTGGTTTTCCGGACGCAGGCGGTTACAAATGCCATGAGAGGAGGAAGAAAGTGGAGCATAGCCAACTGCAGGCGCTGCACGCAAGGGTACAAGGGCTAGAGGAACAAGAAGCAGATCTCAGCAAACGACCTGCCGAAGCTTCCCCCGAAGCTACCCCACCATCTCAGTGGAGAAGCAGCGTGGCTTCCACCGAGCTGCTTCATCCGGAGCATGTCTTGACGGCTCCTGCTAGCTACCCCGTGGATTTTATCACGGAGTCTCAAAATTGCCACCTTATGACGCAATGGCAGAACTTAAAAGTCAAGGCGGCTGTCGGCCAAGTTCGACCTTCTGAACCCGGCGCAACTTTTCACTGTCGTCCGATTCCAGAAGGATATGCTAGGGTGACGGTGGACGAGATAACGGAGGGATTTGAGGACCTCCAGCTTGACCACCCTACCGGTGAAGGGGAGACTCGGCTGGGTTCTACTCTGAAGACTCCATGCCTATGGCGGAAGGAGTTCATCAAGCTTCCGAACTGGACGCCTCCTCCTCCTCCTCCTCCAGCGAGTCAGGGCACTCCGCCTCCTCCACCGGCTCCTCCTCTGGCGAGTGACGATTAGGGCACTCGGCCTCCTTCTCCGGCGCGTGGCGGCACTCCGCCTCCTTCTCCGCCTGCGCTGGCGCGCCCGAGCAGCCAGCATCCTCCTCCTTCTCCGCCTTGCCAGCAAGGGTGGAAGAGACCTGCCGCCGCCCCGGCTGCTCCGGTGTGTCGTAGTCCTTCTCCTCCGCCTCGTAAGAAAGCACGAAAGAAGACAGACGCCGCAGCCGCTTCGTCTGCTCCGGCGTCTAGCAGTACAACCAGCAGAGGCGGGAGGCAATACAGATACGGTCCTTCTCTCAAGCCTCTAGAGAAGTTACCGTATGAGAGGACCGAGGAGGAAAACGCGAAGATCGTGCAGACCGAAGTGGATGACTTCTTTAAAGGGTTGAAAGCAAAGAGACATCCACCTCCGAAGGAGAAGGTAGATCCGGTGAAAGCAAAGCGCACTATCGATGCCCTGAGGAAACCACCAAAGTCTCCGCCGAGAACCAACTATGAGCGCATTACTGAACAGGCATATCTCGAAGCGAAGCGGTCGGGAATTACTGTCAGTGATCAAAGGTTAAAAGAACGAGCAGCTGCGAAAAAAATGCCCAGCTCGGTGAACAAGCAAATCAATCGTGCCCCCCGCTCAATGTGTCTAGTGGCGACATCGTCGCTAATGCTCCAGGGACGGTGCCCGGTTATAGCAATCTTGCAGATTACCTGCCTGACGATGTAAATTTTGATTTCATGGAGGTGGAAGAACACAGATACGAGTACGGGAAGCCTCTCGTCAAAAATGAAAAATCTCTAACAACGATGATGCGAAGATTCCATAATTGGTACATGAAAACCTGCAGAGAGTCTGGGGGGACGAATACTTTGTTTCTGAGAATTGAAGAGGAGCACGACCTTGTTCGAACTGATCTGTTGCCTGTTCCATTTGAGGAGTTCTTCGAGTTCTTCAATCAAAAGGCCCTCGATAAATTAACGGTCTTTTGCTACTGTCTGTAAGTACTATTTCTGTCATTAAGTCTCTATATATAGCTCAGCTCTTTCATTGCATGTATTTATAATTAATTATCCTCACTATATTATGCAGATTGAAGATCGTCGAGTGCAGAAAACAAGAAATATATGATATTGGCTTCATTAACACAAATATCATAGATGAAATTCAGGTTAAAAAGCACGCCGAAGAGGCCGAGGCCAACTTGCTACAATTGTTGATAAAAAATCAAAACAAAGATTTAATACTCTTTCCTTACAACTTCGAGTGAGTGTTACTGTCGTGTGCATATTCGGTTTCCCTTATTACTCGAGCGAGGTTATAGTAATGTAATTGATGAGTTATGCATGCGTGCGCAGCTTCCACTATGTTCTTTTGGAGATTAAGCTTGAGTGGGGACTAGTAACCGTCTTAGACTCGAGACAAAAAGATCCCGGAACCTATGCGGACATGACTAAAATGCTCAACAAGTAAGTTCAATCGATCATTATTGCACCATATCGGCAACTTTTTGTTCATTTCCTGATATCTCAAGTAATAATAATTATTTTCTTTGTCTTGCAGGGTTTGGAACCAGTTCACCGCAGAAGCTCCGGGACTGCCGAAGGAGCTGCGATATACATACCCGAAAGTAAGTACTACTGGCTAGCTAGTTGCGCGCATCTCCCATTGATTCTATAGCTATACTTTCATCAATGCCATTTATAATGCTTCATTATCAGTTTGATTGACCTCTATTTCTTGTAAAGTACTTGTGGCAGGAACAAGGGAATAATTACTGTGGATACTAGGTGTGCGAGTTCATCTACAACGCGACTTTGAAAAATAAGCAGGGCTACTCTAAAAGACAATATGAAGTGCGTAAGCAATAATATTCACAATTTCATTTTATTACACCGTCATTTCTGTTGAGTTTCATTCATATATATGTATTAACCCTCTTCTTCAAATTAGACGTGGCAGATGCGGAATGAACTCCTACCACAAGATCGCATGAAAGCAATTCAAGAGGAATTGGCGGGATTCTTTCTTGACCACGTCATCAATAAAGCCGGAGAATACCATGTGGAAGTTGATTTCAATTGCTAGGGGATTGTAAGAGATCTAACATATTGTATATGTATGTAGCCAGTAGCGTCGGATAGATAATATGAAAACTTGTTGTTCGACCAATCTCTCGGAGAAGGAGAGGTCGATCGATCACTTCTCTCGGTATGCATGACGAACTTCTGTACTTAATGGTTTCCTTCATTTTCTTACTAGCTAGCGTGTCGAGGGCCTCTCTATGTATAGTACGTAGCGTCGACCAAGCACGGACATAAGAGAGGACACTTCTCTCTATTAATTAGCTAGCTAACACAATATATGAAACACCTAAATTAACCCCCCAAAACCCCCAACCCCCCCCCCCCCTTCAAAAAAACAAAAACCACAGCCTATTGGTCCCGGTTGGTGCCACCAACCGGGACCAAAGGCCCTCCTGCGTGGGCTCGACACACCGGCCACGTGGAGGCCCATCTGTCCCGGTTCTGGACTGAACCGGGACTAAAGGGCCAGGGCATTAGTAATGACCCTTTAGTCCCGGTTCAGGAACCGGGACAAAAGGCCCTTACCAACCGGGACTAATGGTGGTTTATCTACTAGTGTGACACACCTTATTAACTGCAAACGAGATATCTGGTTTGGTAAGGGTTAAGTACTAAAGACCACCAACCAAGCTTCTATACCCAGTAATGTCCTCTTGAGCCAGAGGCGCTCCTTCTATCAAGGATAAAGTTTCTGAACTAGACAAAGGTGTTGGTGAGGGTTTGCAGTTTGCCGTGCCAATTCTACTCAACAACTCTATTGCATACTTTGCTTGAGACAAATGAATACCATTGCTTATTTTATTTACATCAATACCAAAAAATAAATGCAAGTCTCCCAAGTCATTGAGAGCAAATTCTAACCCTAGGTCTCTGAGTAAAGCTGACACTGCTCCATCTGAGGAACTGGTGACAATAATATCATCAACATATATAAGAACAAATATGAATGTTTGATGCTTCTTGTAGATGAACAAGGAGGTGTCAGACTTTGATGGAATAAAACCAAGTGCTTGGAGTTTCATACTTAACTGTGAGTACCATGCTCTAGGTGCTTGTTTTAATCCATATAAAGCCTTATCAAGCTTGCACACATGAAAAGGTGCATCTTTATATTCAAACCCAGGAGGTTGTTTCATATAAACTTCCTCTTCCAGAACACCATGAAGAAATGTGTTCTGCACGTCTAGCTGTCTAAGGCTCCATCCCCTGGACACAACAATTGATAGTACAAGGCGTATCGTTGCAGCTTTAACAACTGGACTGAACATGTCCTCGTAATCTATGCCATACACCTTTGCTTGAAGCCCTTGGCCACAAGTCTTGCCTTGTAACGATCCACTATACCATCAGATTTCTTCTTGATTTGATACACCCACTTGCAGTCAATTAAGTTTCTGCCTTGCCGAGGGGGAACAAGATGCCACGTCTTGTTTTTCTTCAGAGCCTTGAACTCTTCTTCCAGGCTACTCTCCACCTGGAGTCATCAAGAGCTTCCTTCAAATTGTTAGGTACACCAATAGTACATATCATGCCAAATTTAGAGAATTTTTTGTAATTTAAGCGAGTAGTAATTCCCTTTTGAAGCCTAGTGCATGGCGCCACAAGAGAGACCACAGGATGCGGTTGCACAGGCGATTCGGGAGGTGAAGATCCTCCTGCATCAGCGTCAGGCGCTGGCGACCCCAATCCCGAGGGGGATCCTGTCGCTCTCGCAGGTGACTGTGGAGTGGGCAACCGGTGTGCCCTAACAGGGCCTACAGATGAGGGACCAGGCGACACGGGGCCGGGCGAATCTGGCGCTGGGGCCCTCCACAGGCGATCCTCTGATTGGCGCGGGGTGGGTTGCATGCGGCCGCCCGTGACTTCGTTGTCCACAATCGGACTCGCAGGGACCGAGGCGGAGTCAAGTGCTGCAATGCCGGATCCCGAAGTAAATTGGCCTGCCGCCTGCAGGGGCGATCCCGAGGCGGATCCACCTTGTGCTTCGGTGTTCCCCGTTGGGGTGTACATGAAAAAACGCCCATGTTTGCTGCTGTTTGCATTGTTTGGGCCCAATTTTTCTCCTGAAGATGAATCTGCAGCAATAAACTCAGGCAAAACATGATGGGTAGTCAAAGATTGATCAGTACTATTATGTTCACCCCGGTGATCAACGCCAGAAAGGAAAGATGGAAGAAGAAGTATTTCTTGTTTAAGAAGAGCACCGACATTAGGATAAAGTGATTCAAACGGGAATTTTGTTTCATCATAAACAACATCACAAGAGATATATACACGTCCCGTGGCCACATCAAGGCATTTAACCCCATTGTGTTGAGCACTATCGCCAAAAAACACACTATTTGGATCGGAAGCTAAGTTTGCGATTATTATAGGTACGAAGATTAGGCCAACATGTGCACCCAAAAACACGGAGAGAAGCATAATCTGGCTTGGTGTGAAAAAGACGTTCAGTTGGAGTTTCATTGTTAATGACTCGACTAGGTAATAGATTTATGATGAGATGAATTGCAGTTAGGAAGGCCTCATCCCAAAATTTCAAAGGCATGGATGTGGCAGCAAGAAGTGAGAAACCCACATCAACAATATGTCTATGCTTGCTTTCTACGGAGCCATGTTGTTGGTGAGCATGGGGACAAGATACATGGTGGGAAATCCCTATTTTCTAGAAAAAAAATCAATTTTTCATACTCACCACCCCAATCTGATTGCATGGCAATAATTTTGCTATCAAATTTTCTCTCAACTAAGGCTTGAAAGTTGTGAAATACTTGGAAAACACCGGAACGTTTCTTAAGCAAATAGATCCAAGTATACTTGCTATAGTCATTAATAAAGCTCACGTAATATGTGTCTACCGACAGAGGAGGGGGCTGGACCCCATACATTAGAGAAAATGAGTGGCAAAGGTTTTGTGGACACACTTGTAGAAATAGAGTAAGGCAACTGATGGCTCTTTGCCCTTTGACAAGCATCACAAATAGTTTCACGATCATGCTCACCAACAAATGGTAGCTTATGTTTACTAAGAATTTGATAAACAATGAAAAAAGATGGGTGGCCTAAACGATTATGCCATCGTTCTGAAGAGACTTTGAAGGCTCCATGAACTTACTTATTGGACTTGAAAAACTTTGGAATCAGCGGATAGAGACCGTGCACACATCTACCGCGATAGAGGACCCTCCTCGTGACCTGGTCCTTGATCAAAAAGAAAAACGGGTGAAATTCAATAAAGACACCATTATCAAGTGTGATGCGATGAACGGATAGAAGGTTTTTTATGCACCTGGAATGTGTAGGACATCTTGGAGATGGATATCACAATATGGGGTTTTAACAATAGACTGACCAACATGACTTATCATCATACCTGAAGAGTTTTCTGCCGTGGTGACTTGCTCCTTGCCATGGTACCTTTCATGCATGGTCAGCTTCTCAAGATCAGAGGTGATGTTCTCTTTGGAACCCGAATCAAGGTACCAGTTGGTGTCAACTCCATAGGAGGTGTCTGCTGCAGCTGCGACTCGTTTCCTCTGGGGAATTGTCCTCTGCATAACGCCATTTGCACTCCTTTTTGATGAGATTAGTTTTCTTACAGATCTGACATTTGTTCTCATATTCTTCGTACCCGATGAAGTGGCGACCTTGGTTGTTGTTGTAGTAGGGACGCGGCGGGCCATTGTTCTTGTAGTAGCCCCCGCCGCCGCCATGATTGTTGCCGTAGCCCGTAGTTGTTTTAGTTGCCACCATCGCCGCCACGGTAGCCGCCGCCCCCGCCGTTTCCATGGCCGCCAACGCCGCCGAGGTAGCCGCCTTTGTTGCCTCCATTGTTGAAGCCACTGTTGCTGCCGACACCCTTGGAGAAACCGCGGTTGCCCTTGGGAGGGCCACCACGCCCTCGAGCGGCAGCGGCGAACGATTTGAAGGCGCCCGATCCAGAGCCGTGGAACATCTCCACTGTTTGATCGAAGTTTGACACCATGCCGAACATATCATCGACGGGGAGAGGTTCAGTGCGGACGTCAAGAGCAGATATGAGGGGTTGGTAGTCCATGTCAAGACCGGCGATGAGGAAGGAGATTAGCTCCCCCTCGAGAAGAGGCTTTCCAGCCATGGCCAATTCATCTGCGAGTAAGCGGCAGCAGATTGGGAGCCCTTTTTGGGCATTGGAGAGGGCGGCGCGACAATTGTTGGCACGCGACCTGGACTGGGCAGCAAACATGTTTGCAAGGGTAGTCCAGGTGGCGTGGGATTTTTCTAGGGAGGCGACCTGCACCAGAACCTCTTTCAAGAGATTGCAGGGTAGATAGGCTACGAGTTGTTGATCCTGGATCAACCAGGCGGAGTAGGATGGGTTTGGAACGATCTGATATTTTCCTTCTCAATTCGTTGAGGTGATGGTGGCTGGTGGTTCTGGGATTGTTTGATCGAGGTATCCTAGGAGACCCGCTCCTATGATCTGAGATCGGGCTTGGGCTCGCCACAAAACATAGTTCATGCAAGTAAGGGGTTCTGAGATGGTGTTGTTTAGGCCGGCAGAGGAGAGGGTTGAGCTGGAGGAAGACATGGCGAGATGGGGTTGGATGCCTCGGTGGAGATTGATGAAGGGAGCTAGACGAGAGGGAAGAGGGAGGCTCTGTATACCATGTTAGGTTTCGTAGAAGTGTCTCAACTCCCATAACATGGGAGCCCACATATATTTATATTGATAGAGGCGAGGCCAGCTCTCGCAGGAGGCATACATCAAGGTTGTTGGAACCACCAGAGAGATACAAGGAGATAGAGAGGATTACATCAAGAGATAAATGAAAAAAGTAACAACAAAGATCTCCTCTAACTACCCTAGCTCAAGGTAGACCATATGCGTACGCTACACGTGGTACATGCGTGTAACCGATGTTTAACACCACTGTTCCATAATATAAGACATTTTTTGACACAGGAGGAAGTACCTACCAACTTCTTCGCCTGGTGGAGCAATGTTGTGGTTGCGTCCCTGTCAGCTAGCGTAAAGGCGCGTCCTCGCTGATCATCCTCACTACATGGAGCCTTTGGAAACACCACAATAGTGCGATCTTCGACGGTGCCCAGGTCTCGGTTACCAACCATGTGGCCTGCATCAAGCACGATGCCAAGCAATGGACGAAAGAAGGCGCCAAAGGACTGGACCGTATCATCCCTGTAACCTGATAGTCTGTAACCTGTACTTAGCTAGGTTGAGCACTCCCTTTCTGCTGTTCACTTAGCTCTCCTAGTGGGGCCGGCTAGCGTACGTCAGTAGGAGCAGCTTCCTGTATTTCTTTCCTTCCAATCTGGAAATGATATGTCTCAGGCGTATTCCGAAAAAACATGTTTGTGTCCTGCATGTAAATGTAATTTTTTGTGAAAGACAAATTTTGTGGCCTGCGCGGAGTTGCTTCCAACTTTTATTTTGTAAGAGTGTTGGTTTTTGTTTTGTTTTATTGCTTAGGGCACAACATATGAGACTTTGCCTGCTCATAGAAGACACAATGTATAATATCAATAATTCTTAATTTTGGGAAAGTGTTGTCTCTTTCGCTCGTTCCTCTGTCCAACCTCTCGTATGTACGTTTTTCCACTCCCCTACTTGTTTTGATTCCCCCCCCCCCCCCCCCCCCCCTCCAATCTCTATCTTTTTCCCATTGTTTTTTTCTTTCTTAAAAACCACTTTGTTGTTCCACTTAGCGTCATGAATGAACAAATGATGGATGCAATCGTGAGCTAACCTACTAGAATATTTATGTCCAATTGCAATGTGCAAGCTATTATCTAGTTTTAAACAAACGAGATGGAGAAGCCTACTTATGAACATGTACAAATTACCTAGATTTGATGACGATATATGGTAGAGGCATTGGTGTAACAAAGTGCATGGAGTTGGCTATTGAGGGCGTAGATCTTTGAAGGATACCCGGAGGTTTGCTTCAGAGGCTCCAAGATGCCTCGTCGTGTGTATATATAGCTCAAAATGAATGTTTCGAAGATATTCTTTTGGCTATCAGGTTGGCATGTGACATATGATGTAGGATGTGTATATTTGAAAGGGAAAAAGAGCTCCACCCTACATTTCATGGAGTGACCTCTCTTAATAATTTGTGTGTGTGTGTGTGGGGGGGGGGGGGGGGGTTATCCATATTGTCTTTCAAACGTTGGACTAACATCTTGTATAAACTTGGTTTGTACGTACTGAAACATCATTACATATCCGCTGAAATTGATAATGGCATGATTTTACTATCCTTTTCGACTCTCCCATGTTAAATTTTTTACAATGCTATAGTTTTCCAATCCTGCAGTTACGAGTGAAAAAATAGAAGAACTAGGTTTGAAAAAGAAGGATCTCACATCACTTGAAATGGGAAACCAGAGAGATCATGAGAAATTTAGAAGGATGGATGTCAGCGAGAAATAGAATGCCATATGCACTGTTATAGTGTGGCCATGAATCCACTAAAGTAATTCTGAACATAATGGGAGGATCAAAACCATCTAAGTGGCGTGCCACATAAGCACTAATATGTGGGTCTGCCTTGCCAGAACACAAAATGGATTAAAATGGGTAAAATTGGCAAATGATTGGTTAAATGGAGGAACTTATCTTAAATTGAGTAAATTATGTCAAAATATGTAAAACTAGCGGGTAGGAAATATAATTAACTCAAAAAAAAATTTATCCAGTGCAAAAAATGTAGAACCATTTTAAACAAAATGTTAAGTATGTCTCAATTGACTGTACATTTTTTCACATAGCAGATACTCCCTCCGTTCCAAAATAAATGACCCAACTTTATACTAAAGTTAGTACAAAGTTGAGTCATCTATTTTGGAACGGAGGGAGTACCTAGGATGGGCTAACTCTTAAAGTTTCCTTTAGGAGAAACTTTGATGAAGAGCTTGTGTTGCAATGGTTTGAATTGGAAGATATTGCCAAGTCTATTGTATTTACTGAACATGAAGATAACCTAATCTGGCAATATGAATCTAAGGGTGCATATTCTTCAAAATTTGTTTATGCAATTGTTAACTCTAGAGGTGTGCAGCTTGTTTACCTCCCTGCAGTTTCGGGGATTAAAATCCCTCCAAGAATTCAGGATTTTCTTTGGCTGTTCTCTCAGAATAAAATAATGACTTGTGATAACTTGAGAAAGAGAGGCATTCTCAAGCCTTTGGAGTGTGTATACTGTACTGAGATTGAGTCTGTACACCACGTTTTTATTGTGTTGTAGCTAAGTGTTAGACTGTATTTACATGTGTATATTGTAACGTTTTATACCACCTCATTATATATATATGTGATAGGCCACCCCTAGAGGGTTGTGCCGGTTCCCCCCAAAGCCTATTGTCTTACATGGTATCACACTAGGTTACGTCCGCTTCCGCCTAAAAACCCTAAACCGCCGCCGCCGCCGCCGCGCCCGCCGTCGCCGCCGCCCGACTGCTATGACGTCCGCCGCTGCGTCCGGCTCCACCGCCACCGGTTTTCTGCCGGCCTCCCTCGCGGCACTTCTCTCGAGGCCGCTGGATGCCGCCTCCCTTCAGGCGCCGATCGGGACACGGAGCGTCGGCTCCCTCTTCGCGCTCCCGCCGGCTGCTACTTTGCCCGGGCAGGCGCTTGTGGCCCACACCGCCGCCGCCCCGTCAACCGCGGCTGTCGCGCCCTCGGCCACTGCGCCGCTGGTGGCGGAGGACGTCGCGCTGACAGGCTTCACGGCGTCAACCGCGGCCATCGCGCCCTCTGTCACCGCGCCGGCTGCCCCTCTGACTGTCTCCACGGTGGTCTCACCTCAGCCAGTCTCCTCGATGGGATCGCAGCCGCCGCCGCCGTTTCACTTCGGCCATCTCATCACCATCAAGTTTTCGTCGGACAATTACATCTTCTGGCGCGCGCAGGTTCTTCCGCTTCTTGGGAGTCACTATCTGCTTGGCTATGTCGACGGCTCTCTCCCTTGCCCTCCTGCGCTGGTTGACAGCGTGCACGGTCCGGTCTATAATCCGGCTCACCGTGTCTGGACAGGGCAGGATCAGGCGAACCTCTCCTCCATCCAGGGGTCGCTCTCTCCGGCCGTTGCTGGGCTTGTTGTCTTCGCCAAGACGTCACACGAGGCATGGACTATTCTTGGGCGCTCGTTTGCGGCACAGTCGCAGGCTCGTGTATCTGGGCTCCGTCGCCAACTTGGGGAGTGTCAGAAGTTTGACTCCACCGCCACTGAGTTCTACAACAAAGTCAAGAGTCTCGCCGACACGCTGGCCTCCATTGGACAGCCCCTCACCGACTCCGAGTTCAACTCGTTTATTGTCAATGGTCTTGATGAGGAGTATGACGCCCTAGTCGAGATCATCAATGAGAGGGGCAACTCCACGCCCATGCCAGCACACGAGGTCTTTTCACGCCTCCTGCTTACTGAGCAACGAGTCGAGACGCGCCGATCCAGGGGCAACGGCGCCCTCTCGGCAAACGCCGCCACCAAGGGTGGTCGCTCCTCTGCTTCATCCAGGGCTCCTTCGGGGCAGTCACCATCACCCGCCTCGGCCCCTCCTCCTACTGCGACGCTACCAGGGGCTGGCGGTCCACGTGTGTGCCAGCTTTGTGGTCGCGATGGGCACTGGGCCTCGAAGTGTCACAAGCGCTTCCAGCGGGGTTTTCTTGGTCTCGGCAATGGCGGGAAGGATACACGCAACTTTGCTCGTCAGGTCGCCATGGCTGATCGTCCGCCGCCGCAGAAGCCACAGAGACACACTCAGTCCTACTCCATTGATCCCCACTGGTACATGGACTCTGGGGCGACAGAGCACCTGACCAGTGAGATGGGGAAGCTTCACACTCGTGAACCCTACCATGGCTCCGACAAGATCCACACCGCCAATGGAGCAGGTATGCACATCTCTCATATTGGTCAAGCATCACTTCTCACTAGACATGCCAATAGGAGTCTTCAACTTCGCAATGTTCTTCGAGTTCCATCTGTGACACGTAATCTTCTTTCAGTTCCTAAACTCACTCGTGATAATAATGTGCTTTGTGAATTTCATCCTTTTGATCTTTTTATTAAGGATCGGGGCACGAGGGACATTCTTCTTAGTGGGCGGCTCTACCAAGGTCTCTATCGTCTGGAGCATCCTGGCGTCGCTCGCGTCTTCAGTGGAGTTCGGGTATCTCCGTCACAGTGGCATGCTCGTCTTGGTCACCCGGCCACACCTATTGTCCGGCATGTTTTGCGTCGTCATGAGCTTCCTAGTGTGTCTAGTAATAAAGATGTAGCAGTGTGTGATGCTTGTCAGCAGGGGAAGAGTCATCAACTTCCTTTTTCGGAGTCCAGTCGTGAGGTGAAACATCCTTTAGAACTTGTGTTTTCAGATGTATGGGATCCTGCTCAGACTTCTGTTAGTGGTCATAATTACTATATCAGTTTTGTTGATGCTTACAGCCGCTTTACCTGGCTTTATCTTATCAAACGTAAATCTGATGTGTTTGACATTATTGTTCAGTTCCAAAAACATGTTGAACGTCTTCTCAAGCACAAAATTGTTCATGTTCAGTCGGACTGGGGTGGCGAGTATCGCAACCTCAACTCCTTCTTTCAGTCGCTTGGGATCACTCACCGTTTAGCATGTCCACATACACATCAGCAGAATGGTTCAGTAGAACGTAAGCATCGTCACATTGTTGAAGCTGGTCTGACTCTTTTGGCCCATGCATCTGTTCCGTTTCGTTTTTGGAGTGATGCTTTCACCACTGCATGTTTTCTCATCAATCGTACTCCCACTCGTGTTTTGAATATGAAGACTCCCATTGAAGTTCTCCTTAATGAACAACCGGACTACACCTTTCTCAAGGTGTTTGGGTGTGCTTGCTGGCCCCATCTCCGTCCATATAACAAGCGTAAGCTCGAGTTTCGTTCCAAGAAGTGTGTTTTTCTTAGTTATAGCTCTCTTCATAAAGGATACAAATGTCTTCATGTGCCCACTAATCGTGTCTACATCTCTCGGGATGTTGTGTTTGATGAGCATGTTTTTCCCTTTGCCAAACTCCCTGTGTCCACTACCGAGCCACCTGTCATGCATTCATCCTCTGTTGCTTCTGACCAATTTGATGATGTTGCATATTCTCCTCTATTGTTGCCTAACCATGGTGCAGGCACTGGTCGTGGGGCTCGTTTGGAGATTCTGGAAGTGCCATCTTCCTCTTCGTCGCCACCGCCTTCATCCTCGGCACCTTCTGTTGTGCATGAGGAGCACATGGCGCCCCTGCATGGCCTCGGTTTCCGTGCTCATGCACGGCCGATCGACGTCCTGGTCCGGTCGCCTCTGGCTTCTGGGCTGCCTTCGCCATCGTCGCGCCCTGCAACCCCGCCGACTGGGCCGGCCTCCTCGGTCCCCGTCTCGCCCAGGGCGTCGGGGCAGTCATCACCAGGCCTGGCCTCGCCCGCCCCTGCCTCGCCCAGGGTGTCTGGGCCCTTCTCACCAGGGCCGGCCTCGCCTGCTCTCGCCTCGCCAAGGCCGTCTGGGCCGGTGTCACTGGAGCTGGCCACGCCCACTCTCGGTTCGCCCATGGCCTCTGAGCCCCTGTCGTCGGGCCAGTCTTCGCCATGCAGCCCGGAGTCGTCTGTCCCGAGCTCGCCTGAGGTGATTCCTGCATCTCCGGCGACCGTCACGTCTCCGTCACCTTCGCCTCCGCCGGCTCCTGCTGCTGCTCTACGTCCACATACGCGCAGTCGGAGTGGCATTTTTCAGCCTAAGCAACGTCACGATGGCACAGTTGCTTGGTTAGCGGCGTGCATGTCTGCTGCTCTCGCAGATCCATCCTCTGAGCCACGCACGTATCAAGCTGCTATGCGCATTCCTCATTGGAGAGAGGCCATGGAGCAGGAGTATCAAGCGCTTCTTCGCAATCAGACATGGACTCTTGTTCCTCCACAATCACGGGTAAATGTCATTGATTCCAAATGGGTTTTCAAAGTGAAGAGGCATTCTGATGGGTCCATTGAGCGCTATAAGGCTCGTCTGGTTGCTCGTGGTTTTCGACAGCGTTTTGGACTTGACTATGAAGACACCTTCAGTCAAGTGGTCAAGCCTACTACCATCAGACTTCTTCTCTCTCTGGCTGTTACTCGAGGTTGGTTTCTTCGTCAGCTTGATGTTCAAAATGCTTTTCTTCATGGTGTCTTGGCGGAGGAGGTTTACATGCGCCAGCCTCCGGGTTTCTCTGATCCGGATCGCCCTGATCATCTCTGTCGTCTGTCCAAGGCAATTTATGGTCTGAAGCAGGCTCCTCGTGCTTGGCATGCTCGTCTTGCAATGGCTCTTCGTGCTCATGGTTTTGCATCATCAACTGCTGACTCCTCATTGTTTCTTCTTCAAAGGCCTGAGGTTACTATGTACTTGTTGGTCTATGTAGATGATATCATTTTGGTCAGCTCCTCTCAGTCGGCTGCTACTGCGCTTGTTCGCTCACTTGGTGCTGATTTTGCGGTCAAGGACCTTGGAAAGCTTCATTACTTTCTTGGTGTGGAGGTTACTTCTCGTGCTGCTGGCCTTGTTATGACGCAGAAGAAGTACTCTCTGGATTTGTTGCAGCGAGCTGGGATGCTTAAGTGCAAACCGACGACTACACCCATGTCTACCACTGATAAGCTCAATGTTGTTGATGGTGTGCTTCTTTCTTCTTCTGATGCGACAGAGTACAGGAGTATTGTTGGTGGGCTCCAGTACTTGACGATCACGCGACCAGACATTTCCTATGCTGTTAACCGAGTCTGCCAGTATCTGCAGTCACCCCGTGACACTCATTGGTCTGCTGTTAAGCGGATTTTACGCTATATTCGTTTCACGGTGGCTCATGGTTTGCATATTCGGCCGTCTGACTCTGGTTGTCTTTCAGCATATTCTGATGCAGACTGGGCTGGCAATCCGGATGACAGGCGATCCACGGGGGGTTATGCTGTCTTCTTTGGCTCTAACCTGATTGCCTGGAGTGCTCGAAAACAGGCTACTGTCTCGCGTAGCAGTACTGAGGCTGAGTATAAGGCTGTGGCCAATACCACATCAGAGATCATCTGGGTACAGTCCTTGCTTCAGGAGTTAAGTATACCCCAATCACAGCCTCCTGTTCTTTGGTGTGATAACATCGGTGCTACATACCTTTCTGCAAATCCGGTATTCCATGCCCGAACGAAACACATTGAAGTTGACTATCACTTTGTGCGTGAACGTGTCTCTCAGAAGCAACTACATATCAAGTTTATTTCTTCCAAGGATCAACTTGCTGACATCTTCACCAAGCCATTGCCTTTGCCACAGTTTGAGACTTGCAGGCGCAATCTTACCCTTCTAGATTCATTAGAAAGTGGCTAAGATTGAGGGAGGGTGTTAGACTGTATTTACATGTGTATATTGTAACGTTTTATACCACCTCATTATATATATGTGTGATAGGCCACCCCTAGAGGGTTGTGCCGGTTCCCCCCAAAGCCTATTGTCTTACACTAAGTTTGTCTGGAAAGAAGTTGAGATAGTTTTTAATAAGTATTTCAATTCTTTCTTAGAGCTAGCTGCTTGCTGGTTCTGTAACAAAAGATTCTTACATCTAAATGTAGTGTCTTCTGCTGTCCTACGGGGACTGTGGAATATTAGGAACTCTCTTGTGTTGTGTTTAATAGAGCTAAATGGATTTCTGTCAGACATGTATGGCAGAAGATAATCCAATACTTAGGGGATTGGGCAAAGCCTCACAAGGAACTGCTGCAGGGACAGAGAACACAATTCAGAGACCAATTGCTGACGAAGTTAAGGTTCCCCTGGAGGTGTCCGCTGTCCTGGGCAAGAATCATTTGAGGTGCAGCACATGGGGGGCGAGCCACACCTGTGGAGTTGAAGAGCAACCCGAAGACAGCTGATGAGATCCATGTGGTCTTTGCACCCATGTCCTGATGTTACGGGGGCCGTGGGTTCCTTGTTTTTTTTTTCTTTTATTTCAATTTCTAGAGTCATAAGTGTGGCAAAAACCATGATAAGTAAGACTGGCCTCGGTTTTGGTTGCTTTTAGTTTCACTTATGTGTCCTTTCGTGGCACCTTTTTTTAGATAAAAGGCCGAGGCCCGACTTTATAAATAAAGCCACCAGGCAGAGTATAACAGACCCAGAGATCAACACAAGGAGAAGCAAAGTATCAACCAGGATAGAAAGAAAGATAGTCTAAGTACATGGCTCCCAGGCCAGCACACGGCTCGCAGGCCGGAGAGATCTAAGACGAGGGCCGACCACCAACGACTAAGTGCCTGCTTGAACTGGTGAGATGGAGATAGCAGAGGTGCGGATCTTGGCCAACATGGCATCGAAGGTGTCCCTGTCCTCCTCCTTAGTCAATGATCTCCACTGCTGCAGGAATACACAAGTTTTAAATAAACAATCAGCTGGTTTAGCAGGGAAAACATGTTCAATGGTAAATTTATTCCTTGTCGTCCAGAGGGCCCAGCACATCGCAGCGAGGCCCACCCAAAACAATCTTCTCTGGGCCCCAACCAAAGAATTAACCAGGACGCGAAGGTCAGAGAAGGAGGTCGGAGCCCAAGAAACATGCATCCAGGATCTAATACAACACCAAAACAAATTAGCCAGCACACTATTGAAAAAGACATGTGACGTGTCTTCTCTCATATCACATAAAGCGCATCTATCAGAGCCCAGACCATTACGCTTTCGGATTTGATCACCCATCGGCAAACGACCATGAGAGGCTTGCCAGAGGAAAACCTTAACCTTAGGAGGGATACGAGCCCTCCATATCCAATTGAATTTAGAGGTGGGGGATCCAGCAATAAGCTTACCATACAGGGATTTCACCGAGAAACGAGCAGAGGAGGAGTGGGGCCAAACAACCGAGTCTTCCTCCTCCGAGAGCGAAGGGAAGAGAGCAACAAGACGCTGCCAGTCTTCCAACTCTGCGGGAGAGAGGGAGCGTCGCAGATGCAGGTCCCAATTATTCGACGCGAGCTCAGAGATTGAGATCTCAGGGTCCGGGCAGTAAGAAAAAAGAACAGGAAAGGAACTCGCCAACGGAGAAGGACCACACCACCAATCAAGCCAAAACCTAGTGGACCTACCATTGTGGACAACGAATTTGACGAGGCCTTGGAAGATCGGTCTGAGCTTAACCAGATCTCTCCATAACTGAGATGCCCCCGAGGCCCGGGCAAACATAGGGCAAGAAGAGGGAAAGTACTTCGCTTTGAGAATGGAGAACCAGAGGGGCTTCTCCTGGGGGATGGTCATGATCTTCCACCACCATTTGATGATCAAACATTTGTTCATAACGAGAGTGTTAATAATGCCCAGCCCCCCAAGGCTTTTTGGCTTACAAATAAGGTCCCATTTGACCAAACGATACTTGCGCTTGTTATCAGCCGCGTTCCAGTAGAAGGCACCTCTGTGTTTATCGAAGCCAGCATGGGTTCCCATAGAAAGGAGGTAGAAACCCATCAAGAACATAGGGAGAGAAGAGAGGCACGCGTTAATCAAGGCAACTTTACCCGCCTGAGTGTTATATCTACCCCTCCAGGGCATGACCCGATTACCCACCTTGGCCACTGTTGGAGCAAAATCTTTAGCAAGAAGTTTACCAGAGGAGATCGGTAGACCCAAGTACTTAATAGGAAACGAACCACGAGAACAGTTCAGGAGGCGGGCCACCCGCAAGGCCTCGGTGTCCGACACGCCAGTGACAATAACTTCACTTTTGGAGAAATTAATCTTGAGACCCGAGAGAGCTTCGAAGCAAAGGAGCAGAAATTTGAGATGGGCAATGCAGTGCTCGTTTAGTTCCACTAGGATAATTGTGTCATCTGCATATTGGAGGTGAGTGATATCCTCCGGAATGAGGTGTGAGCTAACAGGAGAGATGTGGCCGGCCTCCACGGCTCTGAAAGGAATATTGGAAAGAGCATCCGCCATAAAATTAAAAAGGATGGGCGAAGCCGGATCACCTTGCCTTTCGTGGCACCTTGAACCCGGCGATTAGCCCAGATGTTTCGCTTTGTATGGTTTGGTTTCGTTTCTATGAAATGGAGCCGGGGGTACTCCCCTTTGATCAGAAAAAACTGTATACTTTTTCTTTGAGAAATACCACACAAATTTGTTATTTTTCTCTTTGAAAAGTGCACAGATTTGTTCTATACATACACACAAAAAATGTCCATAATGTTGTAATGATTTGTTGGTCTACTGCAAAGAAATATAGTGTTTGCAAACTGAGCGCCGGATCAGCCGCTCGACAGTCATTTGAGAACTACGAAATTTTCAGGCGACTAGAATTAGCAAACCAAAACTTATACTATTTGCGACTTCCAGTTAACCGAATGGCTCAAAATCCAAACCATGAGCAGGAGTTTCTCTCTCGCTCTTCTACTAAATCCAAGAGATGATGTCTGTTTGTCAAAAGAATCCAAGAGATGTCTCGCGCAAAGATAACATGAGACCCTCAACAAAAAAAAGGAAAAAAAAACAGAACAAGCAGAAAATAAACATGACATCTGCGGATAAATCACTTGAAACTCTTTTCTGGTTTGCCCACTAGCCAGCTCTCGATCTCCTTCGTCAGCTCAGCCTGCAACTTGGACGACCCCTTCTTCACGAACCCGACACACATCCTTTCAAGCACAAGCGCGTTGCGGAACAGCAGGCTGGCCAGCACCCTATGCTGCACGTCACACCGGTAGCTATCCATGTTTATGTCCTTCACACGACGCCGCAAGCACCGAATGGAAAAACTCAACCGGTTGGGAACTTTTAGCTCCACAGGATCATCCGAGGACTTATGGTACTGCTCCTGATCATCATCTACGCCTCTTCTGTTGAACCGCTCCGGGTACATGGCCTCCTCCTCCTCCTCTTCCTCCTTTTCTCTTCGCTCCCGGTCATCCATGTCGAGCGACAGGACCTCGAGGTTGGGCGTCTGCTCCAGTATCCTCCGGACCGCATCGACCGCGTCGCTGTTCCGGATGGGGCCATGTAGCTCGAGCCGCGTCAGGGTAGGAAACGAGGGGAACACCGCGAAGAATCGAGTGTCCAAGCCTCTATGGTGCAGAGGCAGATGCTTTGAGGGCGACACCTTTTTGAGGAACCTTCTGAACCGGGTGAACTCCGACTTCGTGGGTGTCACCTTGCAAAATTTGACGGTGCAGGAGGATATTGCCGGTGAGCCGTGCAGAGATAGCAAGGACTCCTCTGGCACGGCGCCGCTATAGTCCATGGACCTCAGCTCCGACGCGTCGATGCTTACTTTCATCAAGTCGTGGCAGCAGCGGAGAGCGAACCTTCGGAGGCATTTGTCGAGAACAAAGACCTTTTTGAGACTTCTGTTGGTTTCCAGCGTCAGGTCGGCGATGCGGGGACAGCCCGAGATGAATTTTTGGATGGTTTCCCCGGAGTCATCGCCGAGGATGCCTGTCAGACGCAGAGTTTCGAGGAACGGCAGGTTGATGGCCTCCGGTAGGTTCAGTTTGCAATGGCCAATGCATAGAGTTCGTACGACGGTGCAGGAGTAGAGCCTTCTCGGAAGGACATACCCCCAGTCCTCATTATCGCTCCCCTTTTCATCGTCGTCCTCGCGTGGGCAGATCGGGCCAATGAAGAAGCGCAGGTCGAGGTGGAGCTCCTTCTCGGCGTGCCGCAGCACGTCGAAGAGCCACTGGTCGACCGCGGCCTTGTCCCAATTGTCGTAGCGGTCGAAGGCGAAGCGGAGGCTACGCAGCGGCACGGGGAGGCTGGTGGCCGCGCTGCCGTACCGGCGGCGGCGACGGAGGAGGGCAGCGCTGATAGTGTCGATCAGCTGAACGCTACAGCTCCTCTGCTCCTCGGCCTCGAGGAAGTAGGTGTACCAGTCCTCTTCCCGTTCGCCCTCTTCCTCCTCGAAGGAGATGGTGTGCACGCTGCAGAAGATGTCGCGCCACCGGTGGCCAAGCGCGGCCGCGCGGCCGGCTTCCTTGTTGGGGAGGTAGGAGAGGACGTGGCCCAGCACGTCGTCGGGGAGGCCGCTGATGCGATCTCGCCGCCCCGACGACGACGACGACGACTTTTTGCGTGACGGTGGGGCCGCCATGTCGATCCACCGGTCCGACGAACTAACGTTCGAGATATGTCCAAGTTAATGAGGAGATCGATCCGTAGCGGAAGGATATATGGAGGATTTCCATATATAGGCGGTGCCGTGCATGCAAAAGAAAGAAGGAAATCTAAACAGAAATCTCCGACTACAAAACTCCTCGTCAAATATCGAGGGTTTGCTTAGGTTTTCGGCATAAGAAAACACACACGCACGGCACGCCTCGCGTTCTCGTCCATCGACGCCTCGACCAAGATGAAGCGGCGCAGGCAGGCGGACCGCCTGAGCGCTCTCCCGGACGAGATGATCCAGCACATCCTCTCCCACCTCCCGTCCGAGGAGGCCGTGCGCACCAGCGCGCTCTCCAGCCGATGGCGCGACGTCCCCGCCCGCGTCACCACCGTCGACCTCGCCGACCCCGCCAAAGGCGATTATGGGCGTAACAATATGAGCGAGGAGGCAGACGACCTCCCGCTCTGCTTCGCCCACAAGGTGACGGGGGCGATCCTCGGCAAGGCCCCCTCGGCGCCCATCCGCACCCTCCGCCTCGACGTCTTCAACCCGTTCAACAACCTGCTCGACCAGTGGATCGGCTCCGCCGTGTCCTCCGGCGCTGAGGACATCGACGTCAAGCTCAGGTACAGTCACCTCTCCCGGCGCAGGCTCTGCCCCTACGGCTCGTCGGAGAGGGCCTCTGCGGACTTCGAAAAGTATGAACGGAACGGCTATACCAAGACGCAGAACCATCTCTTCCGGTGCCACACGCTTCGCCGACTACGCCTCACCAACTGGAGGCTCGATCTGCACGGAACCGTCTCCATGGGGTCCCTGGAGACGCTCTGCCTCGCCAGGATCATGGACCCCAAAGGGCTGCTGCAACACCTGCTATCAAACTGCCCGCGCCTCGCTGACCTGACGCTGCAGGAGTGCCCGAGTCTCACGAAAATCACGGTGGCCAGTGCCCACCTGCGGAGTTTCGCCGTGATCTGCTGCCACCATGCCACGCGCATCAAGCTGAGCAGTTCCTGCCTCCAGTCGCTGCACTACAAAGGTGGCCTTCCTCGCAAGTCACTCTTCAAGCTTGCGAACCACGCAGGGGTCATGGCGCTGACAATTGAAATCTGTCAAGACCTCTCCGGGATCGGACCAACAGAAGAATTCGCTCCAGCCACTAAGCTCATTAGACGGTGCACCAAACTGGTGTGCCTTCACCTTTCTTTGCGCCCATCAATGGCTTACCACAGCAGCTTCACACATGCGGTGCCCTGCCTACAACATCTGAGGCAGTTGGGCCTCCAGTGCTGCCTGTTCGACGACGATGACATCCGGTCAGTTGCTGTCCTTCTTCGTGACACCCAGAACCTTGAAGTATTGTCGCTGTTTCCTCTGGGTCCAGAGATTCGAGACGAAGGGTACTTGTCTGATAGCGAATCAGATATCGAGCTTGAGAACAACGTCGTTGAGGATGGGGTCGACTATAGTAGCCAGGTGACCGATAGTGGTTTCTGGCCAATGCAGATCAGCTGCTTGGATGATAAACTGAGAAGAATCAACATTGGGATGTACGGAGGACTGCAACTCGAAAAGATGCTTGCGAAGTTTCTGCTTTCAAAGGCTGCAGCTTTGGAGGAATTCTCTGTTACCTTAACGGCTGGATGTTCCCAAAGTAAGCGTAAGGTTGCAAAGGAGCTTCGATCCTGGCGATCGAATAACCATACCAAAGTAACTGTAAATAGATGATAGCAAAAGTTGTGATTGCACTTGAAAAATGTAAAATTAGGAGGGGGAAGTTAGGGTTCCTTTAGTAACATAGGGATATAAGATACCATCATTTCGTTGAATATTTGGTTAAATTTACTTTTTTTTCTACTAGTAAATGTGTCTGTGCGTTGCAACAGGAGAAACAAATCCATGTTGCCAAAGTCGAGCAGATGGATGAGCGAAGGATGATGAAACGGAGAAAGAAATTTAATCCTTCTAACGGTAGCAAAATATACATGTGCGTTGCAACGGAAAAAACATGTCTATAACCCATATCAAATTTGAGATCAAGCAGCTTCCAGGGTACCTCGCCAATGGTCATTTCCTATGTCCGGATGCCGGGCAGAGTGGCCGTTGGACCGTTTGTGAGCACGACATCTCGGGCCCAGACTAACGGCTGAAGTATTCCAGGACAGGACTGGCAGCACTCTGGCTCAGGCTGAACCGGGCGGCTCGCTGCAGTTCGCCGCTGTCGTCGCCATCGTCGTGCAAGAGCATCAGAGGGCACGAGAGAGAGAGGGGAAGGAGGACCTGAGCTCACATAAATGATGATGGTGAGGTCAGCTTAGTTCTAGATACATCCCCTTTTATCCATTTTGTTGACAAGTATTTCTGGACGGAGGGAGTAGGTGCTTATGTGGCATGCCACATAGATGATTTTATGTGGCATACCACCTTGTCTCATGTGACATCTTTCCCGTTCCTGCTGACAGTAAATTTTCCTTGTTCAATTTCTTGTTACAGTGATTGCAACTAAAAACTCTATTCATTTACTGCTACATTGGACGTAGTACTGAAACATCATTACATATGTATTGAAACTGATATTTTAGTAAGGCAGAAATCACGCCAGGGCAGATCCAAGACAATAAAAATAGTTCAATAGTATGTTGGAATTGTTCCTGGTGCAGCTAGCAAATGCATTCTGTACTTGTATTATTTTCACTCGTGGTGCTTGTATGTTGTTCAATATAGGTCACCATGCAACTTTTGCAGCCTAAAAAGGAGTTTTTTTTTCTTACAGCCTTCTCTGGATATATTTGTATCTTGTAGTCAGAAATATGTTGCACAAATGCTAATGGCTATATGATTTTATTACTCCCTCCTACCCATATTAATTGTCATGGCTTTAGTACAACTTTGATTATCATGTTCGACTCTCCCATGTCAACTTCTTTTTATAATGCTATAGTTTTCCAATTCTGCAGTTGGCAATGAAAAAGAACTAGTAGGTTTCAAAAAGATGGATCTCACATCATTTTGAATGGGAAGCCAAAGAGATCATGAGAAATCCAGACATATGGATGTGGCGAGAAATAGAATGCCAAAAAATTGGGTAAAACTGAAAAAGGATTGGTTAATTGCAGGAATTTCTCTCAAGTTGGGTAGATCCTGTCAAAAATGTAAAACTAAGTGGTAAAAATGGAATTAACTCAAAGATTTTTGTGTATCCAGTGCAAAAAATGTAGAACCGTCCAAGAAAAAATCTTATTTCTCAGTTGATTGTACAATATTTCTTTTGAGAAATACTGTACAAACTTGTTCTACACAACCAAAAAATGTCCATAATGTTGTAATGGATTTTGTTCATCTAGTGCAAAGACATGTAATACGTCGTTTGAGAAGTGCGAAATTTTCAGACAACTAAGAATTATAGCAAACCAAAACTTATATTGGCAACTCTCAGTTAACCGTAAAAATACTACTCCGTGGAGATAATCCAAACCATGAGCAGGAGTATTTTATTTTAGTAACAAGTATTAATTCATAATCCAACCATGACCAGGAGTCTCTCTCTCTTCTACTAAATATACAAGACATGTCTTGCCCAAAGATAACATGACACCCCTCGCAAAAAAGGAACAAAGAAGAAAATAACATGACATCTACGGATAAATTACTCTGAGATTGCTTCACGGAAGACAACTAAGGACAGACCCAGTGCATAGAAGCTCCCACACAAGGTGGGATCTGGGGAGGGATTATAGGAACCTAGTCTTACCCCTGCAAAGTGCAATGCAGAGAGGCTGGTTCGAACCCAGGACCTCTTGGCACAAGTGGGGAGGACTTCACCACTGCGCCAGGCCTGCCCCTCGCTTCACGGAAGACAACTAATCACATGAATTCTGGTTTGGCCACTAGCCAGCTCTTAATCTCCTTCATGAGCTCAGCCTGCAACTCGGACGGCACCTTCTTCACAAACACGACACGCATCCTTTCAAGCACAAGTGCATTGCGGAACAGCAGGCTGGCCAGCACCCTATGCTGCACGTCACACTGGTAGTTAACCATACTGATCTCCTTCACTCTACGGCGCAAGCACCGCATGGAAAAACTCGACCGGCTGGGAACTCTGAGCTCCACAAGATCATCCAAGGACTGATGGTACTGCTCCTGATCATCATCTACGCCTCTTCTGTTGAACCACCCCGGGTACATGGCCTCCTCCTCCTCCTCCTCCTCCTCTTCCTCTTCCTCCTCCTCCTCCTGATCATCATCCAAGGACTGATGGTACTGCTCCTGATCATCATCTACTCCTCTTCTGTTCAACCCCCCCGGGTACATGGTCCCTTCTTCCTCTTCCTCTTCCTCCTTTTGTCCTCCCATGTTGAGCGCCAGAACCTCGAGGTTCGGCGTCTGCTCCAGTACCCTCCGGACCGCATCAACTGTGTCGCTGCTTCGGATGGGGCCATGTAGCTCGAGTCGTGTCAGGCTAGGAAACGAGGGGAACACCCTGAAGAATTGAGTGTCCAAGCCTTGATGGTGCAGACACAGGTGCTTCGAGGGTGAGACTTTTTGGAGAAACCTTCTGAACAGTACGAACTCTGGCTCCATGGGTGTGGCCTTGCAAAATTCGATGGTGCACGAGGATATTGCCGGAGATCCATGCAAAGAGAGGAGGAATTCCTCAGGCACGGTGCCGCTGTAGTCCAGAGACCTCAGCTCCGAAGCATCGATGCTTACTTTCGTCAAGTTGTGGCAGCAGCGGAGAGCAAACCTTCGGAGGTGTTTGTCAAGAACAAAGACCTTTTTAAGACGATTGTTGGCTTCTAGCGTCAGGTCAGCGAGGCGGGGACAGCCCCAGATGAATCTTTGGATGGCTTCCCCGGAGTCATCGCCGAGGATGCCCGTGAGACGCAGCGCTTCGAGGAAAGGCAGGTTGATGATCTCTGGTAGATTCAGTTTGCAATGGCCAAGGCATAGCGTTCGTATGGCCATGCAGGAGTAGAGCCTTCTCGGAAGGAGGTACCCCCAGTCCTTATGAAACCCTGACTCGTCTTTGTAGCGGCTGTTGCCAATGCGGCGTTTGCAGATCGGGCCCATGAGGAAGCGAAGATCGAGGTGGAGCTCCTTCTCGGCGTGACGCAGCACGTCGAAGAGCCACTGGTCAACAACGACCTTGTCCCAATTGTTGTAGTTGTCGAAGGCGAAGCGGAGGCTGCGCAGCGGCACGGGGAGGCCGGTGCGGGTGCCATCGTACCGGCGGCGGCGACGGAGGAGCGCGGCGCTAACATGGTTGATGAGTACACTGCTGCAGCTCCTCCGCTCCTGAACCTCGACGAAGTAGGTGTACCAGTCCTCTTCCCGTTCACCCTCTTCCTCCTCGAAGGAGATGGTGTGCACGCTGCAGAAGATGTCACGCCACCGGCGGCCAAGCATGGCCGCACGGCCGGCTTCCTTGTTGGGGAGGTAGGAGAGGACGTGGCCCAGCACGCCGTCGGGGAGGCTGCTGATGCGGTCTCGCCGCCTCGACGACGACTTCTTTCGTGAAGGTGAAGCCATGTTCAAGATATGTGTAATCAAAAGATCTGCTACCAAATATATCAAAGGATTTTCAGATCGGTTCCATAGGCGGTGGATGTGGTTTGATCTTTTGACGAGGCGGTGCATGCAACCCGGGGTCCTTGTGTTGACCTAACAGAAACCCAAACAAAATCTGTGGAACCGCCGCCCTGAAAATTCCTCGTCAAATATCGAACGTACGCATCACGTCTCGTCCATGCATGTCCATCTACACTCCTCGACGGAGATGAAGAGGTGGCGCAGGCAGGCGGACCGGCTGAGCGCTCTCCCCGACGAGATGCTCGAGCACATCCTCTCCAACCTCCCGTCCGACGAGGCCGCGCGCACCAGCGCGCTCTCCCGCCGGTGGCGCGACGTCCCCGCAGGCGTCACCGTCGTCGACCTCGTGGACCACAAGAAACGCAATCAGCATAGAAGAAGTGCCGCCGCCAAGGACCTCCCGATCTGCTTCTCCCACAAGGTGACCGGTGCCATCCTCTGCAAGGCCCCCGCGACGCCCATCCACACCTTCCGCCTCGACACCCGCCACCTGCCGGCCGACCTGCTCGATCAATGGATCGGCTCCGCCCTCTCCTCGGGCGCCGAGGAGATCGACGTCAAGCTCAGGTACGGCCACTTGTCCGGGCGGAGGCTCTGCCCCTACGGCTCGACGGAGAGGGCCTCCGCGGACTTCGAAATCTACGAACGGAACAGCTATACCAAGACGCAGAACCATCTCTTCCGGTGCCGCACGCTTCGCCGCTTGCACCTAACCAACTGGACGCTCGACCTGCACGGAACCGTGTCCATGGCGTCGCTGGAGACGCTCTGCCTCGCCAGGATCATGGACCCCAAAGGACAGCTGCAGCAGCTGCTCTCCAACTGCCCGTGCCTCGCTGACCTGACGCTGCAGCCTGCAGGAGTGCCCGGGCGTCAGCAAGATCTCCGTGAAGAACGCCTTCCTGCGGAGCTTCGCCATGATCTGCTGCCACCATGCCACCCACGTTGAGCTGTGCAGCTCATGCCTGCAGTCGCTGTACAACAAAGGCGGCCTTCCTTTCGAGTCGGTCTTCAAGCTTGAAAACTACCAAGGGGTCGTGGCCCTGAGGATTGAAATCTGCGAGGACCTTTCCAAGAGGGAATCGGCGGATGTTGCTCCGGTCACAACACTCATCAGCCAATGCACCGAGCTGGCATATCTTCACCTTTCTTTGCGCCCGTCAATGGCCTACCACAGCAGCTTGTTCGCAGAGGCTGTACAGGGGCTACCTCTTAGGCACTTGGGCCTCCAGGGCTGCTTGAGCGACGATCATGCCATCCGGTCTGTCGCCGTCATGCTTCGTGACACAAAGAACCTGGAAGGATTGTCACTGTTTCCTATGGGTCAGCCCAGAAAGAAGGCGTCCTGGACGTCCGATGGCGAATCGGATGCCGAGACTGAAGATTGTGACGATGGGGTTGACCGTAGTAGCTGCGTGACCGATAGTTTGTGGCAGATGTACATCAGATGCTTGCACCATAAGCTGAGGAGAATCAACATTGTAAATTACAAAGGACTGCAGCTCGAAAGAATACTTGCAAATTTTCTACTTGAGAGGGGTAAGACTTTGGAGGAATTCTCGGTTACCTCACCGATTGATAGTTCCCGACAGAAGGATCAGATGGCATCGCAGCTAAGATCCTGGCGATACAATCGCCGTACCAGAATAATCGTAAACAGAAGGCAGAAAAAGTTGTGATTGCACTTGTAGAAAACTCTCTTCTTCGGCTGGATGCAACAGGATTAATTTTTAACTCTGACAGCCAGGAGCTTATGGAGATTATGAACAAAGATTCATTATGCAGGCAATGCAGCGGCCATCATTAACGATTGCTACCACTTGGCCTGTAATTTTAGTTCAATTTGGTTTGAATACTGCCCTAGAGAAGCGAATGGCGTTGCGCATGAACTAGCTCGTGCCGCTAGATTTAGTTTTTGTTGATTCAGGGAGAGAGGAGTACCTGCAGCGTGAGTGTGAGTGTGTGTGGCGGCTCACTTTTTGGAACGGGAGGACTGGATGCCCCTTCTAGGTCAGCTTATCCTCATGGGCTTGGGCCCTAAGTGATACATATGATGGGCTTGGGCCCATACCGGTTCAACACTCCCCCTCAAGATGGGTGGTAGATATCTATCATTCCCATCTTGTCACATGCCAAGTTACAGTCCTTTGTTTCTAGTCCCTTTGTCAAGCAATCTGCAAACTGCTGCCCAGAACTGACATGACCAATGCTGATGATCCCAGCATCAAGTTTCTCCTTAATGAACAAGCGATCAATTTCCACATGCTTTGTCCTATCATGTTGAACTGGGTTATTAGCAATGGTTATAGCTGACTGATTGTCACACCACACCTTCAAGGGGCCCTTCCTCAGAAGTTTCAACTCGCTCAGTAGGTACTTCACCCAGAGCATCTCACACAACCCTTGAGATAATGCTCTGTACTCAGCTTCTGCTGTTGATCTAGACATAACTGTCTGTTTCTTGCTTCTTCATGACACCAAATTTCCTCCCACAAACACACAGTAGCCAGAAGTTGATCTTCTATCATCTTGACAACTGGCCCAATCAGAGTCACTATAGCCATCCACCTCAAGATGTCCACTCTTCGCAAACCACAACCCTTTACCCGGAGTCCCCTTTAAGTATCTCAGAATTCTGTGCACAATATCAAGATGCCCACTCCTTGGTTCATGCATGTATCTGCTCACCACACCCACGGCATACGTAATGTCAGGCCTGGTATGACACAAGTACAATAACCTCCCAACTAATTTCTGATAATCTTCCTTATTCACCAGCTCACCTGATTGAGCTGTCACTCGATGATTTTGTTCAATCGGCGTAGGGGCTGCACGACATCCCATCATGCCCATGTCACTCAAGAGATCCAAGGTGTATTTTCGTTGGCACAAAGATATTCCCTTCTCTGTCCGAGCCACTTCAATGCCAAGGAAGTATTTTAGGTTGCCCAAATCCTTTACCTCAAACTCCTTGCTTAGAACCCCTTCAATCTCTCTATTTCCTCCTTATCATCTCCAGTGATGATAATGTCATCCACATAAACTGCAAGGATGGTGATCTTCCGATCAGAGAGTGAGTGTTTGTAGAACACCGTGTGGTCACCATTACATTGACCATACCCCATAGCACGAACAGCACATCTGAACCTATCGAACCAAGCCCTCGGCGATTGCTTCAGTCCATACAAGGATTTCTTCAGCCTGCATACCTTCCCCGTGGTCTGTGAAGTACCAAAACCTGGTGGTATCTCCATGTACACTTCTTCCCTCAACTCACCATGCAAGAAGGCATTCTTGACATCTAATTGATGCAACTTCCACCCAAAGTTTGCAGCACAGGAAACCAATATCCTTACTGTGTTCATCTTTGCCACTGGAGCAAACGTCTCGTCATAGTCCATTCCATAAGTTTGACTATATCCTCTGGCGACAAATCTGGCCTTATACCGTTCCACCTTCCCCTCAGGATTCTGCTTCACTGTATAGATCCACTTACAACTCACTGCTTTCTTTCCTGCCGGTAGCACCCACGTCTTGTTTTTCCTCAGTGCTTCCAACTCTTCTATCATCGCTTCACGCCACTTCGGATCTTGCTTTGCAGCCTTCCAATCCTTTGGGATTGACACAGTTTGAGGAGAGGCAACAAACACTCTATAGGAAGGAGACAAAGCCTCATAAGACACACAATTTCCAATGTCATGATCATCAAAAAACTTCGGTGGTAAAGCCTTCTGTGCCGCTTCACGTGTCCCCTTTCGCAACGCAATAGGCAGTTCCACCGTGTCAGATGAGCTTGCACCACTACCTTGTTGCTCCCCCTGCACTTGCTGCTCCTCCTGCACAAGTGGTTGCCGCCGTGAATAGACCAGACGTGTGTCAGATGAGCTATGCACTTGTGGCACTTATGGCTGCCGTCGAGAGTACACTAGGGGAATATTCTGCCACCGATCTGGAACAGGGAGCTGGAGATTACCAATCTGAATGGAACCCACTGTTGGCTGGACCTGAACCTGCACATCACCATCAGTGAGAGTACCAACCGGAATTGTACCCACAATTGGCTGGACTTGAACCTGCACATCATCATCAATGTTAGTGCCCACAGAATCCTCCTGAGTGTGAGACACAGCCTTCTCCCCCTCTTGACCATCCTGCACAGAGTGTAAATTGTCAAGCTCTTGAAACAACACACTTAGATCTGTTGGCTCACCATAGAATGGCTCAGACTCCCTGAAGGTTACATCCATACTGACAAACCTGCGTTTCTCTGAGGGACACCAACATTTATATCCCTGCTGACTAGAAGAATAGCCCAGAAAAATACACTTCACTGCTCGCGGATCAAGTTTTCCAACAGAAGGACGGTGATCACGAACAAAACAGGTACTGCCAAACAATTTTGGGGGAACAACAAACTTAGTTTCTCCATATACTAGCTCACACGGAGACTTCATGCTTAGTATTCTTGATGGTGTCCGGTTGATCAGGTATGTGGCTGTCATCACTGCTTCACTCCACAAGAATTTGGGCACATTCATCGTAAACATCAATGACCGAGCAACCTCAAGAATATGCCGATTTTTCCTTTCCGCCACTCCATTTTGAGGAGGGGTGTCTGGGCATGAAGTTTGATGAAGAATACCTTGATCAGACAAGTAGGCCCCAAATGTGTTGTTCACATACTCTGTCCCATTGTCAGTCCTGATCACCTGCACCTGCACCTGAAACTGATTCTTCACCAAGGCATGGAAATTCTGAAAACAGCTAAACACCTCATCTTTGTGATGCATCAAATAAATCCGGGTCATACGAGAATAGCAATTGATGAATGTCACAAAGTATTTCATTCCATTCATTGATACAAGTGGGCTCTTCCATACATCCGAATGAATAAGCATAAAAGGAGATATGCTCCTAAGCCCCTTACTCACATATGAGGCTCGTGTGTGTTTGGCATATTCGCAAGCATCACATGTCAACTTGCCCTTGCCTATCCCACACATAACATTCGGAAAGATTCTACTCATCTTATCAAAAGATACATGCCCCATCCTACAGTGATGGATCATCGCCTCCTTCTCCTTGTCCTCCATGGTCGCAGCACACACCAAGTCCGGCTGCACCTCCTGGTCCATGTACCAGAGCCCCCTACGCCTGGTGCCAGTCCCAACTGTCTGGCTCGTCTGTCGCTCCTGAATCACGCAACCAAATTTGTCAAGGATCACACGACAGTCAATTTGATCAATTAGGGCACTGAAGGAGACCAAATTGACAGGAAAAGCTGGCACATGTAAAACTGAGGATAGGGAGATGGTCGGAGTGCACTTGACTGTGCCAACCCCTATGACAGGCTAGTTTGTGCCATCAGCAGTTTGCATAGTGCCCGTGTGAGACGGAGGGTGCTTAGTGTAAGACTCAAACACGCAAGATTTACTAGCAACATGCTTAGATGCTCCAGAGTCGAGAACCCACTCTGGAGCACTCCCATTAGAAGCAAGAGATGCCTGTTCTGGATTACCTTCATCAGTGGAGGCCCAGAGAGCAAAGTCTCCATAGTCAACATCATCTGCATCTTTGCCTTTTGACGTCCCAGTGTCTCCTGTCACTGTCATGTGAGCCCTCTGATCCCCTGAGTATCCTGAGTAGCCACCTCTGCCCCTAGAAGCCTGACCCCTTGAGGTCCCTGAGTATCCACCTCTACCTCTAGCACTCCTGCCTCTGCCAGTTCCCCCTCCGTTGTATCCCCTGCCTCTGCCACGAGTTGGACACGCCCACTTCCAGTGACCTGCCTCCCCACAGATATGACATTTGTTAGGATCGCTCCACTCCATGCGCTCAGTGACTGCAAACGTCGAAGACGGCACAACCTTCATGTTTGCATGCTCAAGAGATAGCCGCACCTCCTCTTGAGACATAGCAGCAATAGATAGAGGGCAGGAGAGGTTGGTGCAACATGGATGCCCTCCTGCCATGAAAACAACCTCTAAGCCCCTCCAACAGTTTCAGCACACGCCTACGTGCAATCCACTTGCGCCCTGACTCGACGCAAGCCGCATCGTAGAGTTCCAGAGGGTCACAGTTATCCTGCTCTGCCCACAAAGCCTGCAGCTCTGCCACATATGTCATCACTGACATGTCGTCGCCTTGATGCAGCCGACTGATCTTCCCCTCAATCTGAGCAATTAGCATGACATTGCCCTTACCTGAGTACAAGGTGGACAGAGTCGTCCATATCGCAACGGATGTGGATAGCCCCTCCACAGAGCGTCCAATGGGGGGCACCACCGAGTTCAACAACCAGCCAATGAGCACAAAGTTTATGACCTTCCATCTTTTTCCCTCCACGGTAGTCTTGTCTCCTGGTTCAGCAACAACACCCAACAAGTGCCCATCAAGCTCCTTCTGTTCCACAGCCAGCAACGGCCTCCGGGACCAGCTCAGATAATTGGTAGCCCCCTCTAACTTCATGTCCATGGGCGACAGTTCGATCTTCTGAGCCACTTCCTGTCGAGGAACGATGGCCCCAGATTTCGACTCCTCGAAGATCTTAGCAAGCTTCTCGAAAGCCTCAGCAAGGCCTGTTGGCTCAGCCATCTTCGGTCGGGAGGAGTGGAAGCAGCAACACTCAGTAGCAGCAACAGACACAGCCTCTACACACCCAACAACAGCAGCCCACAGCAGCAGTAGCACTGACCACCACCAGTAGCAGCAAGCAACACCTCTTCCTCCCAAGGAATAGCAGCAGCAACGGCAGCTCCAGGACCACCTCTCCTACCTCCTCCCGCTGCCTCACGCAGCAGCAGCAGCACAGAAACTCCAGCAGCACCTCGCGCACTCACGCAAGCACTCCTCCTTCGCATGGACAACACCTGCGCATCCTTCAGGTCGCGAGTCCCTCCGTCCTCTGCCGCGTCAGCCCGTGCACTGGCCCGCGCCCGCGCCTCGCCGGATCCCCGCCGCCTCGCCGGCCGGCGCCGCCGTCCGTCAGGCCCCGCCGAACCTGGCCTCTGATACCATGTTGATTCAGGGAGAGAGGAGTACCTGCAGCGTGAGTGTGAGTGTGTGTGGCGGCTCACTTTTTGGAACGGGAGGACTGGATGCCCCTTCTAGGTCAGCTTATCCTCATGGGCTTGGGCCCTAAGTGATACATATGATGGGCTTGGGCCCATACCGGTTCAACAGTTTTCATAGTGAGTGGCTTGATGATGCCCCGAATGTTTTACTTTCTCTGCTACTTAAAGATGTAAGCGTTATCACATGTCAATAAAGATGAGGTTTAGTTGTCAAAAAAAAACTAAGATTAGAGGGGAAAATAATGATATTTCTTTTGGTAACACAACGATATAATAGGTATCATGCTTGAATATTTCTCTGTTAAATATACTTTCTTTTTGAGTAATATGGGAACCCAACTAATTGGCACTATAGTTGGATGTATAGGACCAGATAAGCACACGACAATGCAGCATAGTCCTAACTCCTTGGTTGCAGAAGGCAGAAAATTCTAGGATAAAGGAAACAGATTAACTAGACACGGCTGATAGATTGCATCTGATAAGGTTATCGACATTTTATTTCCCAGGCAACAGTTCAGCGCGAATTGCAATGGTAGTAGTAACAAAAGTGTCTATGAAGAACAAAATATTTATTAGCCAGACAACACATTACCTACTGCTTCTTAAGAAATTCCATACAGAAATTGTGATAAAAAGAGTTTCATAACAAAGAACAGAACAACCTCAAGATTAAGTTGCTTGAAAAGTTCCGCTATACTGAGATTTCGCGATACAATACCGGCAATTAACGTTCTATGAGAAACTCAAGCTACTCAATTCTTAGGCGTGTGAACAGGGTCTGATGAATACAACATGTAAAATTGGCTGACCTGATTCTTAGGCATGCGAACAGTATCCCATGTAAGACCAAAAATGCTTGGAGGCACAGAAAGGAATGCTCATGCAAACCAGGTCAGCAGAATAAGATATAGCTATCTCAGAATGATAGATAAGTACCAAAAGTTTGCTGCAGTTCCAGGATGGTCATATTTGCAGAGGTCAATTCTATCGAGGATTGGATCTCGAAGTAAACATGAACCATTATTACCCTGCAAACAAACAAAAAACCGTGTTAAATGTGAGGGAGGAAAGTTCTGATTGCACCTGTAGAAACAAAGATTAGAGGGGAAAATAATGTTATTTCTTTTGGTAACACAAGGATATGATACGTTTCATGCTTGAATATTTCTCTATAAAATACACTTTCCATTTTAGTACTGTGGGAACCCAACTAATTGGCACTATAGTTGGATGTATAGGACCTGATAAGCACACGACAATGCAGCATGGTCCTAACTCCTTAGTTGCAGAAGGTAGAAAATTCTAGGATAAAAGAAACAGAATAATATGACACAGACGATAGATTCCATCTGACAAGCTAATCGGCATTTTATTTCCGAGGCAACAGTTCAACATGAATTGCAATGGTAGTAGTAACAAAAGTGTCTATGAAAAGTCATGCCAGCGCCCAGCGCTTAAGCACGCCTAAGCGAGCGCCTAGGAGCGCCTTTTTGATCTATGAGAAATTCCATGAACAAATTAACAGAACAGAACAACCTCAGATTAAGTTGCTTGAAAAGTTCCACTATACTGAGTGTTTGAGATACAATACCGGCAATTAATGTTCTATGGGTTTCAAAAAAAAAACTGTGAGAAACTCAAGCATTCAAGCAACTCAATTATAAGGCATGTGATGAATAAAGCATGCAAAATTAGCTGGCATAATTCATGTGAACAGGATCTTATGAATACAGCATGCAAAATTAGCTGACATAATTCATGTGAACAGGATCTTATAAATACAGCATGCAAAATTAGCTGGCATAATTCATGTGAACAGGATCTTATGAATACAGCATGCAAAATTAGCTGACATAATTCTTACGCGTGTGAAGAGGATCCCATGTCAATACTAAAATGGCTTGAGGCACATAAGGGAATGGTAATGAAAACAGGTCAGCAGAATAAAATAGATAGCAATCTCAGAATGGTAGATAAGTACCACAAGTTCGCAGCAGTTTGAAGCTGGTCATATTTGCGGAGTTAAATGCTCTCGAAGATTGAATCTCGAAGTAAACATGAACATGAGCCTGCAAACAAAAAGAAACTCTATGAGAGGGCAGCAAAATATTTAAACTGCAAATCAACAAGCAACCATCATTCAGGGCCGGCAAATTAAATGGATTCAAATAATTAGTTTTTTCCTTGAAATACATAAGAGTAAGCCTGTAGGAAGTACAGAACTGGTGTTGTATCGGTTCTGAAATTGTTCCCCAAATGCTCAGAATACACCGGAATGTATATATCTTTCAAGTCTTTCTTTAGCAATAATGAGACGGTTAGAATCAGGCATATAACTGAATTAACCAGTTTGCCTTCTTTGTGCAGCCACAGGAATGCAATGCGATCCCTTTTTTATGTTATGTTTAGAAATTGTATGACAGGGCAGCAAAATATTTATATTTACACGGATAAAAGAAGCAACAAACCGTTCAATGCGGCCTGCAGACTGCAGTCTGTAGCATTCTCACTTAGAAAACAAGGCTCGCATAAACGAGCATGCCATGGGGACTGGCATTCATCAATAGACCAAATGTGTACAGCCTTGGTACAAAATGATCAAAACCAGTCGAATTTGCAGATGGGGCTAGTAGCGCAGGACCATGATTTTCTGGAAGTTATGAAATACTAGGGGAAAGGGGAAAACGGGCACTGAACCATTTGGTCGAACATGTAGCAGATAGGAACTGGTGAGCAGAAGCATGCCGTTCGCAGCTGCGACGCGTCACGTCGGGGCGTAGCCGCGGAAGGACAGCGAAAGGGGGCCGCAGCGGGTCTCTCCTCCTCGAAGAGGTGGGGATGCTCACGGCGGCGGACAGCGCTCGGAAGCGGGAGGGCGGAGGCGGCAAGAGCTGCGCGACGGAGCGTCTCACGGTCGAGAGGGCGGATGGGACGGGTAGGGGGAGGGCTCGTGCGCCGAGCCGACGAGCTCGGCCGCAATCGGGTCAAGGCCGGTGCCACGGCGGCCCGACGAGACCACCGGCGGGAGCATTCGCAGTCGCAAGCGAGGGGCAGATGACGGTGCGCTTGGAGCAGGGAACCCGGCGGTTTGTTCCCCACGCTGGGTGCCATGCGGCCCGAGACTGGAGTGGACCGTATTTCTGTTTTTCGGCCCGCGTTTGCTAAATCACAGGCAATAACCGAAAACATTTTCCTTTTTTTTTCGAATCAAGAGCTTGCACTCATTAATCAGCGGGCTTACAAATCGTTTTGCAGACAATCAACTTACAAGTCAAAAAACGTCTTATATTATGAGACGGAGAGAGTAGTAAAAAGGCATCTCCTTTTACTAGCCCAAGCCTGACACTAAGAGCAACTCCAACGAGCCGACCCATGCGGACGGCGCTTTTGTCCACTTTTTATCCGTTTGGGTCGGCCCGGCGGACAAAAATGTCCGGTGTTGTGTTTGGGTCGGCGCGAGCGCCCAACGCTGGCCCAACCCATTTCGTCGGCGCGCTAAAAAAAATTGCAAGCATTTTAAAAATAAATACATGCATTTAATTAAACATAAAAGCCGACCACGAAGGCCGGCGAAAGCCCACATTACATAATTAAACACTAGACGACGCGCTGCCCTAGGCGACCTCGGCGGCGGCGGCAGCTGAGTCGGGACCGGTAAGGTCGATCAACGTCGGCGCAGGGCCAGCCCAGGGGAACACCGTGTTCCAGAGGGCGGCGATGTCGGGTTGTGCCGCCGCTGCCTGGGCCTGGCGCGCCTCCTCTTCGGCCTCGAGCTCGAGCATCTGCAGGCGCTCGCCCTTCCGGCACTCCTCGGCTAGCCGAACGCGGCGCCAGTGGTCGAGGTAGGCCGCCTCCTGCTTCATCGTCACCCCGAGCCAGATCGACGGAGCGCTGACCCACTCGCGCACTACTCCGGTCCAGGAGTAGCGCTCGAGGTAGGCCGGCTCCTCCGGCTCGACTTTGGGCGGGGACGGCGGGGTCACCGGCGGCACGACGCAGTCGCCCGCCGCGAAGAGGGCCATGGCCTCCGCCATGGCAGCCTCGAAAACCGCCTCATCCGCCTCCCTCCACCGCTCCTCCTCCTCGCTCTCCTTAATGGCCACCTGGTAGGCGGCCTCGGCCTCCTGGTCCTCGTCGCGAACGACGAGCGCGGGCGGCGGCAGGCTGTGGTCGACGCCGCGGACGCCGCGTCGCCTCGCCTCCTCGTGCTCGAAGGCGAATCATCAAGCCCAGTTGGGCGAGTCGACGGCGAAGTGCGGTTCGGCGCGCTGCTCCGACGTCAGCAACGCCCGCCGGCGCCGTACCTCCTCCGCATGGGCCCTCGCCGTCTGCGGCGCCGCCGGCACTGGGATCCTCTCCGGATCCAAATGCCAGTCATGCGGCAGCGTGACGTCGGGGTACGGCAGAGGCACGCGGTGGTGCCAGTGCTACTCGGCTTGGTGCAACGACACGTTGATGCGCTGCCTCTGCCGGGGAGCGCGCGCCGGCGCGGAAAGGGCGGGGAGGGAGGGGGAATGGCGGGCGGGGGCCTTGCCCTTGCGGCTGGTGCCGATGCCGGAGAAGAAGCCCATGCCGGTGGTGGCTAGGGTTGTCGCTGGCGTGGGGGCAGGGGTGGCCAGATGGGGACGGGGGGCGAGTGGTAGTGGATGAGGACGGCCCCGCCGCACGCCCGGCTTAAAAAAGGACGACCGTCATCGCTGACGCGTGGGCCCAGGGTGGGTGGTCGTCATAAATTATGTTGACCGTTGTAGTTGGACGACCGTCAGGTGGGGACGCGCGGCGCGTCCGTGCCGACGCATTCCAGGCGCAATTTTGGGCCGGAAATGGGTCGGCGCGGACGCCGGGCGGACACGATTTCAGTTTGGGTCGGCGCGTTGGGCCGTCACTTTTGTCCGCGCCGATCCAAACCGACGCGGGCGGACGAAATGGGTCGCTCCATTGAAGTTGCTCTAAGATGCGCGTCTTTATTAGCAAATCACGTCCAGCAAAGTTAAATTGGAAAAAGAATATCCAAATTGCCGCTAAGCTCTTCAACTTCTTGGAGAATGGAAAAGGTTTAAAAACAATCAGATGATTTCCTGCTTTGTCAGCCGCGTCGCGCGCCGTCTGATCGGACGCAATCGTGTGGGGCCAAGCGCGCTCGAAGCGCTGTCCATCAGGCGAGTTAGCGTGCTCACCTATGGTAGCTACGTGGCATCTAGCCTGCTCGCCTAAAGGTTCGTGGTCCCATTTTTCTTTTTGAGATCTTTCTTTCTTTTTTTACTTTTGACATCACACATAGTAGTGCTTTGCCGGGTATCTACATATATGATGCTGCAAATAATCTCAAAATAATATGTTTAAAAAACAAAAATCTTAAGATGAAGCACTTAGCAAGCACCAAACAAGGATTCCAACACCATTTTCTTGACACTGGTCATGGATATTTGTTGGATTTGGTACTAGCAAGTTCAAGGAGTCATGATTGCTTTGGATATAGCAATGTTTAGAGCTGTGTTTTGAATTTCGGCCTATTTAATGGATTTCGGCCGAATTTCGGCCATCTTGGCCAGGGCGAAAAATACCTTTCGGCAAAAAAAAGTGTATTTTGGTCAAATTTTGGCCGAAATTTTTGAAAATGGCCGAAATTCTGCCATCTCAGTCCGGGGTGGAAAATTTCACAAACCGAAAGTCAAAACACAGGTTTAGAGTAGCGTCCTTGACACCGTGGCCTTTCAAGCATCCCATCACAACAACCATGGACAGCTGGTTTGCCGTTGTAGTATCGTCGAAGTAGTTGTGCCATTGTCGTTGGAGCAGCGCCACAACCGATAAGCATGCCATCGCAACATCATCGAAGTACGCTGTTGCCATTGTGGTTTCATCGAAGTAGTCGTGCCATTGTCGTCGGAGCACCGCCACGGCCGGTAAGCATGCCATCGCAACATCATCGAAGTACGCCATAACGGCATCACCGTGGTCATTGAAGCACGCCATCGCAACATCGTCGTGACCATTTGAAGCATGCCACCGTCGCAATTGGTCGCTGCATCGTCACGGCTGTCGAAGCACCCATTGCGACCCTTGAAGCACGACATCGCAACATCGTCGAAGCAGTCGGGTTAGCATCATAACATCGCCGCGGTTGTCGAAGCACGCCATCGCAACATCATTGAAGTAGCCAGGTTGTCGTCGTAGCGGCTCGCCGCAACCATCAATGCACACCGCGGTCGTCAAAGCATGCCGTCGCAACATCATCGAAATAGTCAGGCTGCTAGCGCAACATCGTCGAAGTAGTCGGGTTGTCATTGTGGCATCGTGATATAAACCGAACCTCGTTGGCGAGATCCGATCTGTTGTTGCGGCCCGATCTTTCACGACACTCCACCACCAATAGCAGCAACCTCTCGCCCGCGTACACGATGTACACAAAATAGAGGGTTTGAACCTTGCGGCTCTGCACGAGAAAACCAATCTCGACGACGGTACTCACGCACAAAACAATTTCCTCAAAAAGAAATCGCAACACAAAGGTTTTCTAAAACTTCCTCCAAAACTTAGGGATTTTTAGACAACTTTCCTCAAAACTCGATACGGATATTTACCCTAAAAACACATCGTGTCTATTCATAAAAATAACCTCCTTTTACATGGCCGAAGCCTGACCTTTTTATAGCCGACGCTAACCTATGCAAACCGACTAAGGAAAACCAATCTAACCGGACTCTCTCTGTCCTCTATCCAAACTAATTAAAATTTACCTAATTAATTATCGGCAACTTTGATCTCTTCCAAGGGTGGCCCCCAGCCAACAGAGCACAAGGAAAGAAAATCAGACACGTCAAAAGTCCTCGAGGCATCTTCACGTGTCTTCTCTTTGCGTGGTAGAAAAATAAATAGATCTTTATTTTTTATCTGGTGGACCGAACCAGTTAAATCAGAGTCTGCTTGAGTCCTTGAATCATCGTAGGTCTCCTTTTCTTTCTCTAACGTGACACAAGGACATCCATTAGAGTAATTACCCCAGCATGCATGATTGCATGTATGTGTAGCTATAACATCCAGAACAAGGCATCCAAAATATATGTACGTGTATGTCTTGTCCCCAAACATGTCCTTATATTTTTTCTGTACTAATACAAACACAACCTCTTTAGCTGGTCCTGATGGATACAAGTTTTGGCAACTAGCTTTTCCTTAATTGTCGTGGCTGTAACAATATCGACTACTGTAGTTAAATTATGCGTGGTCATATCATCCTCTCCTCCTTGAATCAAAACCGTCCTCGGTTTTGGGTCATCCTTTTCAGCAATATTTCCATCTATAGACTGAACGGTGACCACCGAAATTTCAATAGCTTCAACCATGTTCTTTTTTGAGTAAAATTCATCGGTGGTCCCTCAACTTGCGTCGCGCGGTCACTTTGGTCACTGTACAAAAGAACTCACGCAATACGGTCAGTGTGTACGGCGAACAGTGAAAATACGGTCACTGTGCGCTGTAGACGCAACATACGCCGCAATTTTGACCAGTCCACGGGCTCCACGTAGGCGGGCAGAGGATTTACGTTTAAGTGCCCATTTGCGGGAGGTCGTTTTTGTAAAAAAGCCGTTTAGATAGAAATCCCCAATTCTCCCCTCCAAATCCCTAGTTCTCGCCGCCGCCGCGCCCATCCCGCCCTCTCGCCGTCGCGCGCCCATCCTGCCCTCTCGCCGCCGCGCGCCCATCCTGCCCTCGCCCCCGACGACCACTGCGCCATGTCTTCTGCTAGTTCTGCCCTGTCTGGTCTCCGCGGCCGGACAGTGGTGGTGCCACTCATCCCATGTCCTCGCTGCCAGGCGACAGTGAGGTACTACGTTCCGAACACAGAGGATCACGAGGGCTGGGTGTTCTACAGATGTCCCAATCACTCTGTAAGTAACACAGAGGATCAGTTGATTTTGTTCTTGGCAGCAGTTTTGCCCTTTTTTTGGTCAAAGTTTGATTTTTTGCTGTTGGTTTGCAGGCTACTGGGTGTGATTTCTGGTTTTGGGAGATGGAATATGTTGCGTACCTAGTAGATGCTCATTTCTTGGTTGGGAACCAAGCATTGGATGCTGTTGGAGCAACAGAGGAGAGGATGGAAGAACTCATTAGGGCTAGGAATGAGAGGAGAAGGATTGCAGCTCAAGTGGCAACTAGTAGAGCTGCTTTGGCAAGGCCTGGCTCTCTGCAGCAGAATATGAGCAGGCACCAAGAAAGTGCATTGATTGGATTAGGTGCAGAGATCTTGGTGCTGCTAAAGCTTCTGCTAGGTAGTGTGATGTTGTTGTGTGCCCTCTGTGTTCTTCTGTTGATGAAGAAGTGAGGACAAGTGCTCTCTGCATTAGAAGAAGTGATGAAGGAGTACTGTAGAAGAAGAAGAAGTGATGAAGACAAGTGCTCATTTTGGTAGTGGAGAAGTGAAGAACAGCTTCAGTAGTTTAGCATGTTAAGTAATTTCACTAGTTCAATGTTAGGAAATGGCTATGAAGTTAGCTTGGTTGTACCAAATGTTATGGTTGTCAAGGCCAGAAATGTATGAAGTGATCTATATATCTATCTTTAATGGAAACATTGTCTCTGTATTCTGTTATCTTTCTGACATGATAATTGTGAAATGAGTTGTTGTGTAATGTTATCATATCATTTTTATGAAATGAAAATAATGGCAGCCAGGATGTAATGTGGAAGCAGTATTGACATCAACAATAGAATGACAACAAATGAGTAGACAGACAAGACAGTTTTGATACCAAAATATAGATTCTGTACTGCATCTTCATTACCACTACTCAAAATAGAGTACCATAAGATCATATAAAGATAAAAAGTCTCATAGATCATCTAAAGATAACAAGAAAGGAAAACACAATCATATTTTACATTGCTGAAGGAGTACTCTTGCTAAAACAAGATAAACAGTCTCGTAGATCATCTAAAGATGTCAAACATGCTTGATCTTTCTGGCACATGCCCAGCTCCCTCCATGTTTCTTTGTGCTTGTTTCCTCAGCTGCTCCTTCTTTGCTGCAATGGATTGTCTCTCTGCTTGTTTCTTTGCAGCAAGGGCTTGTTTCTCTTCCTGCTTCTTTGCTAGGAGTGCTTGTCTCTCTGATTCCTTCTGTGCAGCAATGGCTTTCTTCTCTTCTAGTTTCTTTGCAGCAGCAGCCTCCTTTTGTGCCTTCTTCTCAGCAGCCAGTTTCTCCTTCCTCTCAGCAGAAAGCTCTCTTTGTGTCTCCACTATTATCTGCCTTGTCTCTGCTCTTGCTTGCCTCAGGATGGCCATCGTTTCCTTCTTCTGTGCAGCTGCCTCTCTCTTCTTCTCAGCTTCTATAGCCTTCTTTTCTGCTTTCTCATGCCTTCTTCTAGCAGCCTCTTCTGCTTTCTTCAACTCTGCTTCTATCCTTGCCTCTAGTATAGCTTGTTTCTTGTCTTGAATTTCCTTCTCTCTTTGCTGCTTCATTGCCAACATCTTCTTAGCTAGCTCTCCCTGCCTGATTGTGTTAGTGCTTGTCTGGGCCTGGTTCAACATTGCTTGTGCATTTGTTAAGAATGTTGATTCTGGGATTGGTGTGTGCTGAAGCACTCTAGGCAAAGGCCTCTGTAGATAGACATGTCAAGTGTCAACAAGACATGTCAAGTGTCAACAAATGGAAACAGAGCAAGTGAGCAAAATTACCTGTTGAAGCATGTGATCCACCATAAGATCTTGTACTACTGTACTGGTCTCTGCACTTGTGTTGGCCTGCTACTCCATATTGGCTTGTTCTGGAGGTGGCTGTTGCTCCATATTGGCTTGTGAAGTTTCCAAATTGTCATCATGTTGGGGTGGAGGAGCTTGTGCATTGGGAGGTGGTAGACCAGCTTTCATATATTTGCATCCCTTGATATTGTGGTCAGGCTCACCACAGTAACTGCAGTGCATGATTACACCATGCCTTGACATCCTCCTCCCTCCATTACTACAAATAATCTCTTCTGGTCCCTTCCTTCTGCTTTTGCAAGGCCTTCCAACATGCTTCTTATAGTCTGGTGGATTAATTATAGGCCCATTCATCTTCTCCCACTCAGTGATGTCCTTGCAAGGGTAGATGATGTTGCTATAAGCCTTCTTGAACATGGACACTGAGTAGCATTGATCCACCAAGGTTAGTGGATCTACTCTCTCATTCCTACAACATGCTATAACATGTATGCAAGTCACTCCACTTTTTTGCCATCTCATACAGCTGCAGGACTTGCTGTGCTAGTCTACTATGTAATCTGTTCCTCTATCCACCACTTGAAACACACCATCTCCTGATTCATACACATAGCATGTGTTGGCCAGCTCTGTCAGCTTCTCAACTAGTTTCTTGATCTTAGGGCACATTACTCCTTGCATCTTCTCACCCTCACAATGCTTAGTGTAATGCCTTGCAGTCCACTGTTGCTTGATCCTCTCAAACATTGAAAGAATTGGCAACTCTCTTGCCTCCAAGATATATCTGCACAAACATAGCATGTTATGTTAACAACAGTGATAGGAAAGCATTTCATCTTGTGTTAAAATAGTGAGATGAAAGCATTGGAACTTACTTGTTGAACACCTCACACAAATTGTTGAGCAGAATGTCACACTTAGGTATGTCACTTTGGAAAGCCCTCACCCAAGTGTTTGGCTCCAACTCTTTCAACCAGGTGTATGCACCCTCATTCAGCACCTTCATCTCAAGCATGTACTGCTCATACTTAATAACTGTTGTGCTCCTAGCTATCTTCCACAACTGATTCTTCAAAGCATCACCTTTGTACAGTTGTTGGAAATTCTTCCACATATGCCTGACACAGAACCTATGTTCTGACTCAGGGAATACTTCAGTCACAACATTTATCAGGCCCTACAAAACAATATAGACCAATGAACAAAGTGTTAAACAAGTGTTCTCAGGTAGATTAATCTAATTAGACCATGGGGATGTGTTAAACAAGTGTTAAACAAGTGTTCTCAAGTGCATATACCTTCTGCTTGTCTGACATTACTGTCCATGGGGATGTGTTGATAATAGCAAGATCACTCTTCAGCCTCTCAAGAAACCAAACCCAGTTAGGCTTGTCCTCCACTTCCACAACACCTATGGCTATGGGGAATATGCAATTATTTGGATCTATTCCTACTGCAACCAGCAACTGCCCTCTGTATCTTGTTTTAATATGGCAGCCATCTATGAAGATCATAGGCCTGCAACCTTGAAGACAGCCTCTCTTGCATGCATCAAGGCACATGTAGGCCTTGTTGAATCTAGCTTCATTATCCAGTGCAAGGAAAAATGAGCTACCAGGATTACTTCTCCTTATCTCATTTCCATAATCCCACAACAGCTTGTACTGCCCTTCTTCATCTCCATGAATTATTTTCATAGCCAGCCTTCTTGCCCTCTGAAGCTTGGACCTAGTTGGTGTCATGTGCCATTCCTTTTGAACAACCCTTGAGAAGTTTCTAAGATTCATATCCTGATCAGCCCTGAAACTCTCAAGGTATTTCCTAGCTAGAAAAGGTGCTGTGAAAGCCTTGATCTTCCATGTTTTGCAGCAACTATGTTCTTCAACATACTTCTTTACCATGAAACATTTGGTTCTGCTGTCATAAGAAGCCCACAAGTACCAGGTACAATCTTCATCACAGATTGCTTTGACTCTCTTCCTGTCATTCACTGGTAACTTGACATCAACTCTATTCTTGCAGTTGTATTCCTTAATTGCTTTCCTAAGCAAATCAACATTTTCAAACACTTGTCCAACATGGAATTTTGGACAAGTCAGACCTCCTTTCTAAATGCTCTAAATTTGGTTTGCATTTCATCATCTGAATCAGGTGCCCAAAGATCTTCACCTTTAGATTCATAATCTGACATGTTTTCTTCCTTTCCTTCCCCTACAACTCCTTTATCCTTTGCTGTTGTTTTCTGCTTCACCTTCTCCTTCCTTTGAATTGGTTCATTCTCATCCACATTGTCAGCATAAAGGTCATCATCATCATCACTGATTTCAAAGTCACTATCTACCATGTCACCAGGATCAAAATCACTGTCATCTGAGTCACTATATGTTCCTACATTGCCTTCAAAACATCTCTTCTTTGCTCTGGTTCTCCTCAATTGGTGTGCTTCTGCATCTTCATCTACTGCATGTTGATCTGTATCTTTTTCTTGCTCTACTTGCTCTGCATCTTCATTTGGCTCTGCTTCTCCTTCTTGGCCTACATGCTCTGCATCTTCATGTTGCTGTACATCATCATGTTGCCCTGCTTGTCCTTGTTGCTCTGCACTCTCCTCTGCTCCTTCACCAAATGTGCACTGCCTTCTTACAAACATGAATGGATTGCCATCTTCATGTGGCACATTGTTTGGATACACAACCTGAATTGGTATAGGGTAGTCTTCTTCAGAATTTGTAGGCTTGCTACCATGAGGATTAGTACCATCTTTTGAAGGGCTACACACTGGTGGAAGTTCAGCCCTTGGAAATTGGAGCACATCATCAACAACCTTCTTAGTAATCAAGGTGTCATCATGATCAAGATAAATACTGAAGAAATGATGCCCAATAAACAGAAAGGTCATCATTTGATCAGTATCTGCCTCAGATCTGATCTGTCTCAAAGAATTCTGAGTAATGTCAAGTATTGGGATTTGATAATATGCCTTCAACCTGCCTGCCATCTCCCATCCAATCTCTTCTACTATATGTTCCACCATTATTGGAGACCAGGTGAGCTTATCCAAACTGTCATACCAAACTGCATGCCCATCAACATAAGCCCTATTGCTTCCTTCACCCATGAAAAAACCACCATGATGAAACAGCACTGAGAACTTCTCACTTCTTGCTCCTGCAAAAACAAAGCATAATTGATTACATCAAAATCGAACAAGTAATGACCTTTTTGAATAGTACAACACTAGAAATCCCCAATGTTCTCCATACACCAAAGCTCCAAAACATATGCATATTCGAACAAAGGTGCACATACGGGTACAACTGCCAGAAACCTAAGCCTATTACATGTGGAATCGATGAAAATTAGACCCTTTTGACAAGAACCTAAAACCCTATCAGAAATCCTATCAGACAAATTGGGTTCGAAAACCCTAAACCTAAATTGCCATCCACGCGACGAATACTAGCACATATCATAGGCGAACACAATGCCAGCCCTATCAAACAAGAATCGAAGAGAAATAAGAGGATTTATGGCAGGAATCATCACTTACTGTAAACAGGGGCAGGGTCACCGTCGGGGCGACGAACAGGAGACATGGCGGCGGCGCCTCCTCTTCACCACCGCGAGAAGAAACCCCTCCGCGCCGACCACGGCGACGACCACGCCGCACCACGGCGACGAGCACGCCGCACCACGTCGCACTTCCGTCGCCTTCTCCGCCGGTTTGATCATCTCGAACAGGGGAGGTGGAGACGGGGGAGGACTGGGGGATCTGTCTGATAACTTGGGGGGTGGGCTGCAAATATGCCATCGGGTCGCTCCTTCTCGCGACACCTGGCGCGCGGACTGGGAGCCGGACGGTCAACAGGTGGTCAACAGGCGGCGTACGTTGCGTCTACAGCGCACAGTGACCGTATTTTCACTGTTCGCCGTACACAGTGACCGTATTGCGTGAGTTCTTTTGTACAGTGACCAAAGTGACCGGGCGACGCAAGTTGAGGGACCACCGATGAACTTTACTCTTCTTTTTTGCATCTTCCGCTTCTTTTATCCTTTTCTGATGGTCTTTCCTCCAAGCAATGGAACGCTCCTCATCCATGGGCATGAGGCTGCACAATTTACCCTTCTTGACAGTATATGTGTGTGTGGGAAAATCATACACAATATCGTGCTTTTTGTACCATGGCTCGCCCAACAACAAGTGACATGAAATCATCGGTTCCGGAATCACGTCGCACAAAATCTCACAAAAATAATTACCCAACAAAAATGGTACCTTGGTTTGATGCGTGACAGTGAGCACTTCACGACCCCAACGGAACAAGTATGGTTGTGTTCGTGGTGTCATCGATAGATCTAACTTCTCCACCATCTCGATGCTTGCAGCATTGATCAAACTCATGTGGTCGATTGTCATGGCACATGATCTCTCCTGTACCACAACACGAGTATGAAAAAGCCCATCCCATCAACCTTCCTCCTCCAATTGAAACCCGTAGCTTAGCTTCCATGATAATCCAGTCATCTACTCTGCAGTGTCGTGAATAACCTTGCTCTGATACCACCTGATATAAACCGAACCTCGTTGGCGAGATCCGATTTGTTGTTGTGGCCCGATCTTTCACGACACTCCACCACCAATAGCAGCAACCTCTCGCCCGCGTACACGATGTACACGAAATAGAGGATTTGAACCTTGCGGCTCAGCACGAGAAAACCAATCTCGACGACGGTACTCACGCACAAAACAATTCCCTCAAAAAGAAATCGCAACACAAAGGTTTTCTAAAGCTTCCTCCAAAACTTAGGGGTTTTTAGACAGCTTTCCCCAAAACTCGATACGGGTATTTACCCTAAAAACACATCGTGTCTATTCATAAAAATAACCTCCTTTTACATGGCTGAAGCCTGACCTTTTTATAGGCGACGCTAACCTATGCAAACCGACTAAGGAAAACCAATCTAACCGGACTCTCTCTGTCCTCTATCCAAACTAATTAAAATTTACCTAATTAATTATCAGGCAACTTTGATCTCTTCCAAGGGTGCCCCCCAGCCAACAGGGCACAAGGAAAGAAAATCAGACACGTCAAAAGTCCTCGAGGCATCTTCACGTGTCTTCTCTTTGCGTGGTAGAAAAATAAATAGATTTTTATTTTTTATCTGGTGGACCGAACCAGTTAAATCAGAGTCTGCTTGAGTCCTTGAATCATCGTAGGTTTCTTTTTCTTTCTCTAACGTGACACAAGGACATCCATTAGAGTAATTACCCCAGCATGCATGATTGCATGTACGTGCAACTATAACATCCAGACCAAGGTATCCAAAATATATGTACGTGTATGTCTTGTCCCCAAACATGTCCTTATATATATTTTTACTGATACAAACACAACCTCTTTAGCTGGGCCTGATGGATACAAGTTTTGGCAACTAGCTTTTCCTTAATTGTCGTGGCTGTAACAATATCCACTACTGTAGTTAAATTATGCGTGGTCATATCACATCGTCGCGGTCGGCGAAGCACAGAGCCGTCGTGCCATCCCCGCGGCCATCGAAGCATGATGTTGCAACATCATCGAAGTAGCCAGGTTGCCATCGTAGCATCGCTGCACCTGTTGAAGCACCCGCCGCCGCCATCGAAGCACGCCATCGTCACATCATTAAAGTAGTCAGGTTGTCGTCATAGCATCACTGCAACCGTCAAAGCACGCCGCAGTCGTCAAAGCGAGTCGTCGCAACATCATTGAAGCAGTCGGGCTGCTGGCATAACATCATCGAAGTAGTCGGGTTGTCATCATAGCATAGTCGCGGCCGCCGAAGCACAGAGCCGTCGTGCCATAGTGGCCCTCGAAGCATGTCGTCAAAACATCGTCGCGTTCCGGCAACCTTGAGGTAACATAGAGACACTCCCATAACACCAGCTTCCGGCACGCCTCGCATCACGATGGTGGACCCTTTGCAGACCAGATATGCTATGTTGCAAGGTCAACCGCCGTTGTTTTCTGTTTTTTGCAAAGTTGGCCGTGCGATGCTGCAAAGCTTGTTCCATCTAGTGGAAAAGAAATCTGAAAACATGGCTTTCTGGTCTATTTGTTGATGTGACTGTTAAAACATGGCATCTTAGTTTAACGATACTTTTGCAACAGTCTATGTGATTTATATAAAATATTGAATTATTTTTCATTGTTTTTCTGTATTTTTTTGTTGTTGCGATAACTGGTATGTTTAATTGCAAAAATACAACCAAGTTTTTGCAGCATTGACCAGAGCACTGTGGTGGAAAGCGACAGGTGCATGTAAAGTGTTGCCGCGACAAGTCACGACCAGAAGAAAGTGTTAGAAGGGAGAGAGAGGATTGGTGGAATAGTTCGTTGTATTGCTTGAGCCTCGTGGGCATATATGTAGGAGTACAAGGTCGTCTGGGAGTACAAGGCAAGGTGGAATAAATCCTACGCCATCCTATGTTTCCATAATAACAATGATACTCAACATCCCCCTGCCGTCACAACGGTAGCGACGCAGACGGTGAGACTGGAGAAGAATCCGAAGGCAAGCCGATGGACACCCCCCACAGTCGTAACGGTTGATGCATCGCGGAGTCGTGGCTGGAGTGAAAGCCGACAAGGTTGCTCAAGCATGGCGGTAGCCCTTTGTGCCATTTGTCGGGGTAGCCGAGAGCGTAGGTGGTGTAGCCGTAGTCGAGGTAGCCGTGCGAAGAACGGCGTTGTCGAGTCTGTGGTCGCCGGTGTCGAGGTAGTCGTCGTGGAGCCGCAAAAGAAGAGCAGCGGCGGCGGCCTAAGGAGGCGACGACGGCGGCTAGAGAAGGAGCATCAGGGGGGCCACACCCTGTCCATGAGGGTGCAGGGCGCTGTTGGAAATATGCCCTAGAGGCAATAATAAAAGTATTATTATATTTCATTGTTCATGGTAATTGTCTTTTATTCATGCTATAACTGTATTATCCGGAAATCGTAATACACGTGTGAATACTTAGACCACACAATGTCCCTGGTAAGCCTCTAGTTGACCAGCTCGTTGTGATCAACAGATAGTCATGGTTTCCTGACTATGGACATTGGATGTCGTTGATAACGGGATCACATCATTAGGAGAATGATGTGATGGACAAGACCCAATCCTAAGCATAGCATAAAAGATCGTGTAGTTCGTTTTGCTAGAGCTTTGCAAGTGTCAAGTATCTCTTCCTTCGACCATGAGATCGTGTAAATCCCGGATACCGTAAGAGTGCCTTGGGTGTATCAAACGTCACAACGTAACTGGGTGACTATAAAGGTGCATTACAGGTATCTCCGAAAGTAGCTGTTGGGTTGACACGGATCGAGACTGGGATTTGTCACTCCGTATGACGGAGAGGTATCTCTGGGCCCACTCGGTAATGCATCATCATATTGAGCTCAATGTGACCAAGGTGTTGGACACGGGATCATGCATTACGGTACGAGTAAAGTGACTTGCCGGAAACGAGACTGAACAAGGTATTGGGATACCGACGATCGAGTCTCGGGCAAGTAACATACCGATTGACAAAGGGAATTGCATACAGGGTTTGATCGAATCCTCGACATAGTGGTTCATCCGATGACAACATCGAGGAGCATGTGGGAGCCATCATGGGTATCCAGATCCCGCTGATGGTTATTGACTGAGAGAGTCTCGGTCATGTCTGCATGTCTCCCGAACCCGTAGGGTCTACACACTTAAGGTTCAGTTACGCTAGGGTTATAGGGATATGTATATGCAGTAACCCAAATGTTGTTCGGAGTCCCGGATGAGATCCCGGACGTCACGAGGAGTTCCGGAATGGTCCGGAGGTAAAGATTTATATATGGGAAGTCCTGTTTCGGGCATCGGGACAAGTTTCGGGGTTATCGGTATTGTACCGGGACCACCGGAAGGGTCCCGGGGGTCCACCGGGTGGGTCCACCTGTCCCGGGGGGCAACATGGGCTGTAGGGGGTGCGCCTTGGCCTAATGGGCCAAGGGCACCAGCCCCACATTGGCCCATGCGCCTAGGGTTTAAGGGGGCAAGAGTCCTAGGAGGGTAAGGCACCTCCTAGGTGCCTTGGGGGGAGGGAAAACCCCCCTTGGCCGCCGCACCCCCTAGGAGATTGGATCTCCTAGGGCCGGCCACCCCCCCTTGGCACCCCTATATATAGTGGGGGAGAGGAGGGACTTCATACCTGAACGCCCTGGCCTTTGGTTGCCTCCTTCTCCCTCCCCAACACCTCCTCCACCTCCATAGTGCTTAGCGAAGCTCTGCCGGAGTACTGCAGCTCCATCAACACCACGCCGTCGTGCTGCTGCTGGTGCCATCTCCCTCAACCTCTCCTCCCTTCCTTGCTGGATCAAGAAGGAGGAGACGTGGCTGTTCCGTACGTGTGTTGAACGCGGAGGTGCCGTCCGTTTGGCGCTGGTCATCGGTGATTTGGATCACGTCGAGTACGACTACATCATCACCTTGCAAGCTTCCGCACGCGATCTACAAGTGGTATGTAGATGCAAACTCTCTCCCTAGACTCGTTGCTTAGATGAACTCATAGATGGATCTTGGTGAAACCGTAGGAAATTTTTTAATTTTCTGCAACGTTCCCCAACAGTGGCATCATGAGCTAGGTCTATGCGTAGTTCTCTTTGCACGAGTAGAACACAACTTTGTTGTGGGCGTGGATTTGTCATCTTACTTGCCTCTACTAGTCTTTTCTTGCTCAACGGTATTGTGGGATGAAGCGGCCCGGACCAACCTTACACGTACACTTACGTGAGACCGGTTCCACCGACTGACATGCACAAGTTGCATAAGGTGGCTGGCGGGTGTGTGTCTCTCCCACCTTAGTTGGAGCGGAATCGATGAACAGGGCCCTTATGAAGGGTAAATAGAAGTTGACAAAATCACGTTGTGGTGATTCGTAGGTAAGAAAACGTTCTTGCTAGAACCCAATTGCAGCCACGTAAAAGATGCAACAACAATTAGAGGACGTCTAACTAGTTTTTGCAGCGATTGATCATGTGATGTGATATGGCCAGAAGTTGTGATGAATGATGAATTGTGATGTATGAGATCATGTTCTTTGTAATAGGATTCACGACTTGCATGTCGATGAGTATGACAACCGGCAGGAGCCATAGGAGTTGTCATTATTTTTTGTATGACCTGCGTGTCATTGAATAACGTCATGTAAACTACTTTACTTTATTGCTAAACGTTAGTCATAGAAGTAGAAGTAGTCGTTGGCGTGACAACTTCATGAAGACACGATGATGGAGATCATGATGATGGAGATCATGGCGTGACAACTTCATGAAGACCCAAGCCTGAGACTGAGTGCTTTTATTGCAAGGGGAAGGGTCACTGGAAGCGGAACTGCCCCAAATACTTAGCGGATAAGAAGGCCGGCAACACCAAAGGTATATTTGATATACATGTGATTGATGTGTACCTTACCAGTACTCGTAGTAACTCCTGGGTATTTGATACCGGTGCCGTTGCTCATATTTGTAACTCACAGCAGGAGCTGCGGAATAAACGGAGACTGGCGAAGGACGAGGTGACGATGCGCGTCGGGAATGGTTCCAGAGTCGATGTGATCACCGTCGGCACGCTGCCTCTACATTTACCTACGGGATTAGTTTTGAACCTTAATAATTGTTATTTAGTGCCAAGTTTGAGCATGAACATTGTATCTGGATCTCGTTTAATACGAGATGGCTACTCATTTAAGTCTGAGAATAATGGTTGTTCGATTTATATGAGAGATATGTTTTATGGTCATGCTCCGATGGTCAATGGTTTATTCTTAATGAATCTCGAGCGTAATATTACACATGTTCATAGTGTAGATGCCAAAAGATTTAAAGTTGATAACGATAGTCCCACATACTTGTGGCACTGCCGCCTTGGTCACATTGGTGTCAAGCGCATGAAGAAGCTCCATGCCGATGGACTTTTAGAGTCTCTTGATTATGAATCGTTTGACACATGCGAACCATGCCTCTTAGGTAAAATGACAAAGACTCCGTTCTCCAGAACAATGGAGCGAGCAACCAACTTGTTGGAAATCATACATACCGATGTGTGCGGTCCAATGAGCGTTGAGGCTCGCGGAGGATATTGTTATGTTCTCACTCTCACAGATGACTTGAGTAGATATGGGTATGTCTACTTAATGAAACACAAGTCTGAGACCTTTGAAAAGTTCAAGGAATTTCAGAATGAGGTGGAGAATCAACGTGACCGAAAGATAAAATTCTTACGATCAGATCGTGGAGGAGAATACTTAAGTCACGAATTTGGTACACACTTAAAGAAATGTGGAATCGTTTCACAGCTCACGCCGCCTGGAACACCTCAGCGAAACGGTGTGTCCGAACGTCGTAATCGCACTCTATTGGATATGGTGCGGTCTATGATGTCTCTTACCGATTTACCGCTATCATTTTGGGGATACGCTCTAGAGACAGCTACATTCACTTTAAATAGGGCACCGTCTAAATCCGTTGAGACGACACCATATGAATTATGGTTTGGAAAGAAACCTAAGCTGTCGTTTCTAAAAGTTTGGGGATGCGAAGCTTATGTCAAGAAACTTTAACCTGAAAAGCTCGAACCCAAGTCGGAAAAATGCGTATTCATAGGATACCCTAAGGAAACTATAGGGTATACCTTCTACTTAAGATCCGAAGGCAAGATCTTTGTTGCCAAGAACGGATGCTTTCTAGAAAAAGAGTTTCTCTCGAAAGAAGTAAGTGGGAGGAAAGTAGAACTCGATGAAGTACTACCTCTTGAGCGGGATAGTGACGCAGCACAGGAAACCGTTCCTGTGATGCCCACACCAACTGAAGAGGAAAACCATGATAATGATCAAAGTACTTCGGATCAAGTTACTGCTGAACTTCGTAGGTCCACAAGGACACGTTCCGCACCAGAGTGGTACGGCAACCCTGTCCTGGAAATCATGTTGTTAGACAACAATGAACCTTCGAACTATGAAGAAGCAATGGCGGGCCCGGATTCCAACAAATGGCTTGAAGCCATGAAATCCGAGATAGAATCCATGTATGAAAACAAAGTATGGACTTTGACAGACTTGCCCGATGATCGGCGAGCGATAGAAAACAAATGGATCTTTAAGAAGAAGACGGACGCGGATGGTAATGTTACCATCTATAAAGCTCGACTTGTCGCTAAGGGTTATCGACAGGTTCAAGGGATTGACTACGACAAGACATTCTCTCTCGTAGCGAAGCTAAAGTCCGTCCGAATCATGTTAGCAATTGCCGCATACTATGATTATGAGATATGGCAGATGGACGTCAAAACAGCATTCCTTAACGGGCATCTTAAGGAAGAACTGTATATGATGCAGCCGGAAGGTTTTGTCGATCCTCGGAACGCTAACAAAGTATGCAAGCTCCAGCGATCCATTTATGGACTGGTGCAAGCATCTCGGAGTTGGAACATTCGCTTTGATGAGATGATCAAAGCGTTTGGGTTTATGCAGACTTATGGAGAAGCCTGCGTTTACAAGAAAGTGAGTGGGAGCTCTGTAGCATTTCTCATATTATATGTAGATGACATACTCTTGATGGGAAATAATATAGAATTTCTGGACAGCATTAAGGCCTACTTGAATAAGTGTTTTTCAATGAAGGACCTTGGAGAAGCTGCTTATATATTAGGCATCAAGATCTATAGAGATAGATCGAGACGCCTCATAGGTCTTTCACAAAGCACATACCTTGATAAGATTTTGAAGAGGTTCAAAATGGATCAGTCCAAGAAGGGGTTCTTGCCTATGTTACAAGGTGTGAGATTGAGCACGGCTCAGTCACCGACCACGGCAAAAGATAAAGAAGAGATGAGTGTCATCCCCTATGCTTCAGCCATAGGATCTATTATGTATGCCATGCTGTGTACCAGACCCGATGTAAACCTTGCCGTAAGTTTGGTAGCAAGATACCAAAGTAATCCCGGCAAGGAACACTGGACAGCGGTCAAGAATATCCTGAAGTACCTGAAAAGGACGAAGGACATGTTTCTCGTTTATGGAAGAGACGAAGAGCTCGTCGTAAAGGGTTACGTCGACGCTAGCTTCGACTCAGATCTGGATGACTCTAAGTCACAAACCGGATACGTGTATATGTTGAATGGTGGAGCAGTAAGCTGGTGCAGCTGCAAGCAGAGCGTCGTGGCGGGATCTACGTGTGAAGCGGAGTACATGGCAGCCTCGGAGGCAGCGCATGAAGCGATTTGGGTGAAGGAGTTCATCACTGACCTAGGAGTCATACCCAATGCGTCGGGGCCGATCAAACTCTTCTGTGACAACACTGGAGCTATTGCCCTCGCCAAGGAGCCCAGGTTTCACAAGAAGACCAGGCACATCAAGCGTCATTTCAACTCCATCCGTGAAAATGTTCAAGATGGAGACATAGAGATTTGCAAAGTGCACACGGATCTGAATGTCGCAGATCCACTGACTAAACCTCTCTCGCGTGCAAAACATGATCAACACCAGAACTCTATGGGTGTTCGATTCATCACAATGTAACTAGATTGGTGACTCTAGTGCAAGTGGGAGACTATTGGAAATATGCCCTAGAGGCAATAATAAAAGTATTATTATATTTCAATGTTCATGATAAATGTCTTTTATTCATGCTATAACTGTATTATCCGGAAATCGTAATACACGTGTGAATACTTAGACCACAATATGTCCTTGGTGAGCCTCTAGTTGACTAGCTCGTTGTGATCAACAGATAGTCATAGTTTCCTGACTATGGACATTGGATGTCGTTGATAACGGGATCACATCATTAGGAGAATGATGTGATGGACAAGACCCAATCCTAAGCATAGCATAAAAGATCGTGTAGTTCGTTTTGCTAGAGCTTTGCCAGTGTCAAGTATCTCTTCCTTCGACCATGAGATCGTGTAACTCCCAGATACCGTAAGAGTGCCTTGGGTGTATCAAACGTCACAACGTAACTGGGTGACTATAAAGGTGCATTACAGGTATCTCCGAAAGTATCTGTTGGGTTGACACGGATCGAGACTGGGATTTGTCACTCCGTATGACGGAGAGGTATCTCTGGGCCCACTCGGTAATGCATCATCATAATGAGCTCAATGTGACCAAGGTGTTGGACACGGGATCATGCATTACGGTACGAGTAAAGTGACTTGCCGGTAACGAGACTGAACAAGGTATTGGGATACCAACGATCGAGTCTCGGGCAAGTAACGTACCGATTGACAAAGGGAATTGCATACAGGGTTTGATCGAATCCTCGACATAGTGGTTCATCCGATGACAACATCGAGGAGCATGTGGGAGCCATCATGGGTATCCAGATCCCGCTGATGGTTATTGACTGAGAGAGTCTCGGTCATGTCTGCATGTCTCCCGAACCCGTAGGGTCTACACACTTAAGGTTCAGTTACGCTAGGGTTATAGGGATATGTATATGCAGTAACCCAAATGTTGTTCGGAGTCCCGGATGAGATCCCGGACGTCACGAGGAGTTCCGGAATGGTCCGGAGGTAAAGATTTATATATGGGAAGTCCTGTTTCGGGCATCGGGACAAGTTTCGGGGTTATCGGTATTGTACCGGGACCACCGGAAGGGTCCCGGGGGTCCACCGGGTGGGTCCACCTGTCCCGGGGGGCAACATGGGCTGTAGGGGGTGCGCCTTGGCCTAATGGGCCAAGGGCACCAGCCCCACATTGGCCCATGCGCCTAGGTTTTAAGGGGGCAAGAGTCCTAGGAGGGTAAGGCACCTCCTAGGTGCCTTGGGGGGAGGGAAAACCCCCCTTGGACGCCGCACCCCCTAGGAGATTGGATCTCCTAGGGCCGTCCACCCCCCCTTGGAACCCCTATATATAGTGGGGGAGAGGAGGGACTTCATACCTGAACGCCCTGGCCTTTGGTTGCCTCCTTCTCCCTCCCCAACACCTCCTCCACCTCCATAGTGCTTAGCGAAGCTCTGCCGGAGTACTGCAGCTCCATCAACACCACGCCGTCGTGCTGCTGCTGGTGCCATCTCCCTCAACCTCTCCTCCCTTCCTTGCTGGATCAAGAAGGAGGAGACGTGGCTGTTCCGTACGTGTGTTGAACGCGGAGGTGCCGTCCGTTTGGCGCTGGTCATCGGTGATTTGGATCACGTCGAGTACGACTACATCATCACCTTGCAAGCTTCCGCACGCGATCTACAAGTGGTATGTAGATGCAAACTCTCTCCCTAGACTCGTTGCTTAGATGAACTCATAGATGGATCTTGGTGAAACCGTAGGAAAATTTTTAATTTTCTGCAACGTTCCCCAACAGGCGCCCCCTGGGGCCAGCCCCCTGCCTCGTGGGCCCCCTAGGACTTCATGATGCTCACCGCCGTGCGTGAGTAATCCCATCGTAGGATTGCTGGACGATGATGAGTTGGATGAGATTTACCATGTAATCGAGTTAGTTTTGTTAGGGTTTTATCCCTAATATCCATTATGTTCTAAGACTGATGTTGCTATGACTTTGCCATGCTTAATGCTTGTCACTAGGTCCCGAGTGCCATGATTTCAGATCTGAAGCTATTATGTTTTCATGAATATATGTGAGTTCTTGATCCTATCTTGCAAGCCAATAGTCACCTACTATGTGTTATGATCCGGCAACCCCGAAGTGACAATAATCGGGACCACTCCCGGTCTTGACCGTAGTTTGAGGAGTTCATGTATTCACTAAGTGTTAAAGCTTTTGTCTGGTACTCTATTAAAAGGAGGCCTTAATATCCCTTAGTTTCCAATAGGACCCCGTTGCCACGGGAGGGTAGGACAAAAGATGCCATGCAAGTTCTTTTCCATAAGCATGTATGACAATATTCGGAATACATGCCTACATTACATTGATGAACTGGAGCTAGTTCTGTGTCACCCTATGTTATAACTGTTGCATGAGGAATCACATCCGACATAATTATCCATCATTGATCCATTGCCTACGAGCTTTTCACATATTGATCTTTGCTTAGTTACTTTTCCACCGCCACTATTACGATTACTACAAAACTGCTACTGTCACTTTTGCCACCATTACTGTTACTTCCATATTACTTTGCTACTAAATATTTTGCTGCAGATATTAAGTCTTTCAGGTGGGTTAAATTGACAACTCAGCTGCTAATACTTAAGAATATTCTTTGGCTTCCCTTGTGTCGAATCAATAAATTTGGGTTGAATACTCTACCCTCGAAAACTGTTGCGATCCCCTATACTTGTGAGTTATCAAGACTATTTTCTAGCGCCATTGCCGGGGACCATAGCTCTATTCTTTGAGTCACTTAGGATTTATATCTGTTGATCACAATGAGGAACTTGAAAGATGAAAGAACCAAGATTTTTCCCTCAACTACGAGGGAAGGTAAGGAAATGCCATCTAGCTCTACACTTGATTCATCTTTTGTTTTGAGTAAACTTGCGACATCTTGCTACCTCTTGAGCATGCGTTGGTTTTTCCCTTTAAGAGGAAAGGGTGATGCAGCAAAGTAGCATAAGTATTTCCCTTAGTTTTTGAGAATCAAGGTATCAATCCAGTAGGAGGCTCCTCAAAAGTCCCACGCACCTACACAAACAAATAAGAACCTCACAACGAACGCGATAAAGGGGTTGTCAATCCCTTCACGGTAACTTGCGAAAGTGAGATCTGATAGAGATAATAAGATAAGATAAATATTTTTGGTATTTTTATGATATAGATTGGAAAGTAAAAGATGCTAATAAAAGATAAATGAAAACTTATATGATAAAAGATAGACCCGGGGGCCATAGGTTTCACTAGTGGCTTCTCTCAAGATAGCATAAGTATTACGGTGGGTGACCAAATTACTGTCGAGCAATTGATAGAAAAGTGCATAGTTATGAGATTATCTAGGCATGATCATGTATATAGGCATCACGTCCGCAACAAGTAGATCGAAATGATTCTGCATCTACTATTATTACTCCACATATCGACCGACTCCTGCCTGCATCTAGAGTATTAAGTTCAAGAAGAACAGAGTAACACATTAAGAAAGATAACATGATGTAGAGGGATAAACTCATGCAATATGATATAAACCCCATCTTTTTGTCCTCGATGGCAACAATAAAATACGTGCCTTGCTGCCCCTGCTGTCACTGGGAAAGGACACCGCAAGATTGAACCCAAAGCTAAGCACTTCTCCCATAGCAAGAAAGATCAATCTAGTAGGCCAAACCAAACTGATAATTCGAAGAGACTTGCAAAGATAACTTAATCACACATAAAAGAATTCAGAGGAGATTCAAATATTTCTCATAGATAAACTTGATCATAAACCCACAATTCATCGGATCTTGACAAACACACTGCAAAAAGAGTTGCATCGAATAGATCTCCAAGAAGATCGAGGAGAACTTTGTATTGAGATTCAAAGAGAGATAAGAAGCCATCTAGCTAATAACTATGGACCCGAAGGTCTATGGTAAACTACTCACAACTCATCGAAGAGGCCCTGGAGATGATGTAGAGGCTCTCCGTGGTCGATTCCCCCTCCGGCGGAGCGCCGGCGAAGGCTCCAAGATGGGATCTCGTGGATACAGAAGGTTGCGGCGGTGGAATTAGGTTTCCGTGGTGCTCCCCGATGTTTTCAGGGTACGGGAGTATATATAGGCGAAGGAATTACGTCGGTGGAGCAACGAGGGGCCCACGAGGGTGGGGGCGCGCCCACTCCCAGGGGGCGCCCCGGGCACCCTCGTGGCCGCCTTGTTTTTTGCTTGACATCCACTCCAAGTCTCCTGGTTGGCATTTGTTCCAAAAAAGATCGCTCCAGAAGGTTTCATTCCGTTTGGACTCCGTTTGATATTCCTTTTCTTCGAAACACTGAAATAGGCACACAAAAAACAACAATTCGGGTTGGGCCTCCGGCTAGTAGGTTAGTCCCAAGAATGATATAAAAGTGTAAATTAAAGCCCATAAACATCCAAAGCAGGTAATATAATAGCATGGAACGATAAAAAATTATAGATACGTTGGAGACATATCAAGCATCCCCAAGCTTAATTCCTGCTCGTCCTCAAGTCACTACTGGAATCAGCTACTTTGCCATCTGCCAACTCTTTGCCATCAGCTACCGAAAAGCAGACGTCAAAGAAACGACAGACGGTAAAGAAGCTCTTTGCCATTGGCCGGCTCTTTGCCGTCAGCCAGCTGACGGCAAAGACTGACGGCAAAGAATCTTTGCCGTCAGCTGGCTGACGACAAAGAGAGAGGTGGCCCCCATCCCCGCCCGTTTAGGGAAAACTTAATGCCCCACCTCTTTGCCGTCTGCTAGCAGACGACAAAGAGAGATAAAGGCGGACGACAAAGAGCGGCGGAAGGCAAAGAGAAGAGTAACTAACGGACGCCACCCCCCGCCCGTTACTCTCTCTTCTCTTCCTCTCTCCTCCCCGATGCCCCGCCCTAGCTAGATCCACCGCCGCCCCCGCTGTCCGTCGCCGCCCCTGCCCCCTGGCACCGCCTCCGCCCCGCCGCCCGGCGCCGCCCCTACCGCCCGGCGCCGCCCCTTCCCCCGCACCCGCTTGGCCCGTCGCCCCACCACCCCTCCGCCCCCACCCCACCCGCCGACGCCCCGTCGCCCCACCACCCCTCCGCCACCCGCTGCCCCCGCCATCGCCCCCGCTTTCCCCGTCGCCCCACCACCCCTCCGCCCCCACCCCACCCGCCGACACCCCGTCGCCCAGCGCCGCCCGGTGCCCTCCCCCCCGCGTCGGCCGTCCCATTGCTCCGGTGAGGGACTACTTCTTTTTTTTTCATTTTTTGCTGTTTAATTGTTAGTGCTAGATTGTGTTAGTGTTAGTGTTAGAAAAGAATTAGAAGAAGTAGAAGTAGTAGAAGTAGTAGAAGAAGTAGAACAAGAAGAAAAGACAAGAAGTAGAAAAAAGATGCAAAAAGAAAAAGAAGAAAAGAAGTAGAAGAAAAAGAAAGGAAGAAAAGAAAAGAAGTAGAAAAAAGATGAAAAAAGAAGAAGAAGAAAAGAAGTAGAAGAAGTAGAAGAAGAAGAAAAGAAGAAACGAAAAGAAGTAAAAAAGTAGAAAAAAATGAAAGAAGAAGAAGAAGAAAGGAAAGAAGAAGAAGAAGAGAAAGAAAGAAGAAGAAGGATAGAAGGAAACACCCCGACCCCCTAACCCCGACACCACACCCCGACCCCCTGACCCCCCTGACCCCGACACCCCGACCCCCTGACCCCTGACCCCGACACCCCAACACCGACACCACACCCTGCACCCGACACGACACCCAGACACCCCGACACCCGACCCCCCAACCCCGAAACAGCACCCCGACCCCGACACGGCACCCCGACACCGACACGACACCCCGACCCCGACACCTCCTGAAAAGGTGGTCTTTGGCCTTCCAGAGGCCGACGGGGTCATATATTTGTGAATTATTAGTTAGGTCATATATTTTTCGATTTTGTTATGAAAAACATCATATATAATTGTGTTGATCGGGTAGATTTAAATGTGCAGTTGTTTCATCGCTGCGAGGTTTGGTGTTCGACGACCTCGCCGTGCGTTTGACAAGCTCTGCCCCTTCGTTCGTGGGTGAGCACAAATGACATGTCCTCCTCCCCCATTAATTATTTGCTTTGTTCCGGTGTTCGTGCCGATGAAATTTGATAGCTAGCTATATATGTGTCTTGAATCATCAGTATGCGTAACCAATATGTGTCTCCCGTTCGAAAGCGTCATAGTTATAAATATGCATGCATTTGCATATTTATAACCTGGATTCTTCTGAATTGTCCAACATTATCCATGGATAACCCTAGTATGTGTAGATTGGGTTCGTTTTCCCATATGCTTTGCTCCGGATCCGACGCATAAATTTCATCAGTGCCTCCCCTGTTGTTCTCCGGGTACACATCCTCTCTGTTTATTGCAGAGACGTGTATCAGGAGAACAGCGGGGAGGTGCTGCCGAAATTTTGCGTCAGATCCGGAGCATAGCATGGGAAAATGAACCCAATCCACACATACTCGGGTGGGATTAGGACCTATCATTACCTATTAGAGTGTAGGTTGCATGGACGTAATAAAATTGACAAAGTAGATCAACTGATGAATATATACATGGTGAATTATATATATAATTGTTGTGTGTCCAGTAGCTCTGAAAGTCAAGATAAGTGATCGTGCGTGGATGTATACCGGTCACACTGGTCAGAACAAATGGAGCGCTGAATGGTTCACAAAAACCAAGGGGTTTGTGCAAGCCGCATTTGCAAATGGCCAGAGGAAAACCTGGTGCCCCTGTTTCTGGTGCGACAATTGGGAAAAGAGGACAGAGGCTGAAATGGGCAAACACCTGCAGAAGAATGGTTTTACGCCCGATTATACGGTGTGGACATTTCATGGTGAGTCTGCCCAACGTGACCGAGCTGAGGTGGATCGTCGTCGCACCGACGAGCATGGTACCGAGATGGAAAACATGGTGCAAGACTATGATGATGCTCAGGATTCGGACGAGGAGATGGAGGAATCTGCAAAGGCCTTCAATGAAATGTTGGAGTCTTCAAAACGTCCGCTCCACGAGCACACTAAGCTTTGTCAGTTGGATGCCATCTCACAAGTAATGGCTCTGAAGGCTCAGTTCAACTTGGGCAGAGAATGCTACGACGCAATCATGACAATATTTGGATGCTTTCTACCCAAAGGCCATGTAATGCCTGCAAATCTATACCAGTCGGACAAAATCCTCCGTGCACTGAAGATGCCCTATGAGAAGATACATGCCTGTGAGAAAGGATGTGCCTTATTTAGGCTTGACTATGCGGACTTGAACTATTGTCCCATTTGCAAGTCTTCCAGGTATATTGTGGTAGACAATGGTATGGGTGAGAAGACACAGACCAAAATCCCCGTTAGTGTTCTTCGGTATATGCCAATCGTACCAAGACTTCAACGTCTTTTCATGGTCGAAGAGACGGCCAGACAGATGACATGGCACAAAACAGGCAAAAGAACCGAACTAGATGCAGATGGGAATCTGATGATGGTACACACATCGGATGGTGTTGCATGGAAAAAGTTTGATGAATTACATGCTGACAAAGCGGCAGATCCGAGGCATCCTCGAGTTGGCACTAGCACGGATGGGTTCAGTGTGTTTGGTATGACGGCAACCCAATACAGTTGTTGGCCCGTATTTTTCTTTCCACTCAATCTCCCCCCCCCCCGACAGATTATGTAAAGAAAGAACATTTTCCTGACGTTGATAATTCCAGGGCCCAACTATCCGGGGAAAAATATGAATGTGTACATGCAGCCGCTTAAGGACGAATTGCAAGAAGCCTGGGATAATGGGTTCAAGACATACGACGCCTATAGCAAACGAAACTTCATAATGCATGTCTGGTACATGTACTCGACGCATGACTTGCCAGCATATGCGCTATTCGTTGGCTGGTGTGTGCATGGAAGGTTCCCGTGCCCCACATGCAAGGGAGCTCTTGAGTTTCGTTGGCTTCAGGCCGGTCGCAAGTTTTCTTGCTTCGACATGCATAGACAGTTCCTGGATCCTCGCCATAAGTTCAGGAAAGACAAGAAGAACTTCATCAGAGGTAGATTTGTAAAAAACTCTGCACCACCTGCGTTGACAGGCCAACAGACCCTGGATCAGTTAAATGCTCTCGAGCCAGATCCAGAGCGTCCAGGGTACTTCAAGGGGTATAATTTTAAGCACGCCTGGACTCACAAAACATGCTATGAAGAAATTTATGGGATAGTTGAAGCAATTTATGAACTTCTATTCTATGGTGAAAACCCACCGAATGTCGTAGTCTTCAAATGTTATTGGTTTCAGCCGAAGGAGACTAGAAGGACTCATGAACATATAGGGCTAGTTGAAATCAACCAAAGCACCCATTTAGATGTTCCTGATGTCTATATTACGGCTCAACAGGCGACCCAAGTATTCTATCTACCGTGGGCCTGCCAAACTAATCCAAATCTGAAAGGTTGGGATGTCGTTTATGAAGTGCCGCCACGTGCTAGACTATCTCCCCCAAAGGAAGAGGATTATGAACCTCACATTAACCCAGACACATATGAAGGAGAATTCTTCCAAGAGAGACGTCTTTCCAAAAAGCGTTTCAAGAACCGCTATACTACACCCCAAAACATTGAAGTAGACAACGACAGTGAATCCCACATCACCCCAGAGGAGGAACAAGAAGAGCCGGAACAAGAAGAGGTTACTGCTGCGGATGACCTGTCAATGCTTGACCGATTACGTAAAGGTGGCCTTCCACATGTTGATGCCACTGAACCTATGAGCCCGTCATTGATTATAGTGATGATGATGATTATGCATTTATTGAAGATACTGATCGAGATTATTAGTAGTGTCAGGTATTCAATTTTTTTATGTTATACTTGATGATGATACACTTAAGTGATATACATATTATTATTCATGTCGGTATTTTTTTTATGTTGTACTAATTTCGTTTACTCTTTGTCATGGCAGGTGTTGAAAGATGGAAGGGGAGCCGACTGAGGCCAAGGACAAACGTGCCCAAATTGAAGGTGTGCCACACCATCAAGGTAGCTCCAGCTTATATCAGTTCGGGCAGAACTGGGTATGTGGTTTGCTTCATGATTAATGCAATTCATTCATCATGCTACCTTGAGACCTTTAATTACTAATTAACTTTGTTTCTCTCTTTCAGGCATGCTACAATAAGACAGATAAGGTGCCAGAGGGGTACGACCTGTATGCCATGGCCCACACTGCCTCTTACAAGCAAGTCAAGGGGAAGGCGAGGAAAGGGGAGGAGTTTAACCCAAGCCAGATTCCCATTGATCCAAAGCAGGTGATGATATCTGGTGGCGGGAGGTCCCGTGGCTCCATAGCCATTGATCTAGAGATTGCTCCTGAGACCACGGTGAGTTTAATTTGAATGGACGTTACTTGCTAGTCTTAACATTTGAGTGTCATCATGCTAACGAAACATTGGAAATGATCTTTGGTGCAGCGTAACTCCAGACAAGCATCACACGATCCTTCTCCAGCTACTGGCACGAGCCAGCCCGCTCCAACACCTCCATGATCAAGGTAAGTTTCTCTAGTTTTTGCTTAACAAATGCATAAAGACCTAGACTTAGCTTTATTTCCTCCAATATGCTTACCTTAATGACCTAGAGTTAGCTTCTTTTCCTCCAAAATGACTTAATAAGCTTACTGACCTCCAAAACCAGCCATTTTACCTAAGTTAGCTCTAAAACGATCTATACTTAGCTTTGTTTCCTCCAAAATGACCTAAGTTAGTTATAATATGCTTAGTTAACTAGGTTTGCCCAATAATGACATGTAGTTAGCTTACTTATGTAAAAAACGGCATAATTAGCTTAGTTAGCTCATAAACGATCTATTTTACCTAAGTTAGCTCTAAAATGACCCATTTTACCTTAGTTAGCTCATAAATGATCCATTTTACCCAAGTTAGCTTTAAAATGACCCATTTTACATAGATTATCTCCAAAATGATCTATTTTACCTAGATTATCTCCAAAATGATCCATTTTACCTACATTAGCTCTAAAATGACCCATTTTACCTACGTTAGCTCCAAAATAACCCATTTTACCTATGTTAGCTCCAAAATGACCCATTTTACCTACGTTAGCTCCAAAATGACCCATCTTACCTACGTTAGCTCTAAAATGACCCATTTTACCCGTGGTAGCTCCAAAAAGACCCATTTTACCTACGTTAGCTCCAAAATGACCCATTTTACCTACGTTAGCTCCAAAATGACCCATCTTACCTACGTTAGCTCTAAAATGATGCATTTTACCTAAGTTAGCTCATAAACGATCCATTTCACCTAAGTTACCTCACAAACGATGGTGTGCTTCTTCTTCTAGTCTTCTTCTTCTAGTCACCTTTTCCTAACTTTCTTATTTGCCATTTTGCAGATTTCATTCACTTCTTAGAAGCTAGCTTGCTATGATGGAGTGCTTGTTCTTTATTTCATTATCTTCTAGTATTCTTCTAGCTTGCTACGATGGAACTTGCTATCTTGATGAAATGTTGCATTGTAATATGTATGTGCAACTTCCTAATGGTTGCAACTTATGTGTATGTGCAACTTGCTATGTATGAATCGATGGAACTATATATGTATGTACGATGAAACTTATGTGCTGGATATGTCATATGTTTGCTGTTAAATAGCCCTATGAAATATATCTATATATGTCATATATATCTATGAAATTTGTTGGATTTAAAATAAAACAGAAAAAAGAGCCAATATGCAGGCTCTTTATCGTCCGCCACCGACGGCCACGGGCTCTTTGCCAACAGCCGCGGACGGCAAATAAGACACGTGGCAGCCAACTGTGCTTCCTGGGAGCTGACCCATTTAGTCAGTTTGCCTACAGTGGTAGATGACAAAGAGCAAAGAGTTTTGCCGTCAGCGGCTGGCGGCAAAGGCCGTGTAGTGTAGTGATGTCTAGCTGACATCATACGGCGGACGGCAAAGGCAGGACAAATTTTGCCGTCAGCGGCCGATGACAAAGTCCTACCGTTAGCCACCTAACGGACTAACAACGATATTTTTGCCGCCTGTGTTCTTTGCCGTCCGCTGCTGATGGCAAAGGCCCCTTTGCCGTCAGCCACCAAAAGCAGACGACAAAGTAGCTCTTTACCAGACCTTTCTTTGCCGTCCACTTTTGCCGTCCGTGGCGGACGGCAAAGACCATTGTCGTCCGCCATTCATGCCTTTGCCGTCTGCCGTGGAAGACAGCAAAGTAGCCGATTCCTGTAGTGAGTAGGTAATGATAAAAATAGAATTTTTGATGTGGAATGCTACCTAGCATAATCTTTAATGTAATTTTCTTTATTGTGGCATGAATGTTCAGATCCAAATGATTCAAAATAAAAGTTCATATTGACATAATAAATAGTAATACTTCAAGCATACTAACAAAGCAATCATGTCTTCTCAAAATAACATGGCTAAAGAAAGTTCATCCCTACAAAATCATATAGTTTGGTCATGCTCCATTTTCGTCACACAAGAATGCTCTCATCTTGCACACCCCTGATGACAAGCCAAGCAATTGTTTCATACTTTAGCAATCTCAAAAAAAATTCAACTTTCACGCAATACATGAGCGTGAGCCATGGATATAGCACTATGGGTGGAATAGAATATGATGATGGAGGTTGTGTGGAGAAGACAAAAAAAGGAAGAAAGTCTCATGTTAACGAGGCTAATCAATGGGCTATGGAGATGCCCATCAATTGATGTCAACATGAGGAGTAGGAATTGCCATGCAACGGATGCACTAGAGCTATAAATGTATGAAAGCTCAACAAAAGAAACTAGTGGGTGTGCATCCAACTTGCTTGCTCACGAAGACCTAGGGCATTTTGAGGAAGCCCATCGTTGGAATATACAAGACAAGTTCTATAATGAAATTTTTCCACTAGTATATGAAAGTGACAACAAATGAGACTCTCTATATGAAGAACATGGTGCTACTTTGAAGCACAAGTGCGGAAAAAGATAGTAGCATTGTCCCCCCTTTTTTGGGCCTTTTTTTATTTGGCCTTTCTATTTTTTTATTTGGTCTTTTTAAGGGAAAATGCTCTAATAATGATGATCATCACACTTCTATTTATTTACAACTCATGAGTTACAACTCAAAACTAGAACAAGATATGACTCTATATGAATGCCTCAGGCGGTGTACCGGGATGGGCAATGAATCAAGAGTGAGATGTATGAAAAATCATGAAGGTGGCTTTGCCACAATACGATGTCAACTACATGATCATGCAAGGCAATATGACAATGATGATGCATGTCATGATGAACGGAATGGTGGAAAGTTGCATGGCAATATATCTCGGAATGGCTATGGAAATGCCATAACAGGTAGGTATGGTGGCTGTTTTGAGGAAGATATAAGGAGGTTTATGTGTGATAGAGTGTATCGTATCACGGGGTTTGGATGCATCGGCGAAGTTTGCACCAACTCTCAAGGTGAGAAATGGCAATGCACGGTACCGAAGAGGCTAGCAATGATGGAAAGGTAAGAGTGTGTATAATCCATGGACTCAACATTAGTCATAAAGAACTCATATACGTATCGCAAAAATCTACAAGTCATAAAAAACCAAGAGCTACGCGCATGCTCCTAGGGGGATACATTGGTAGGAAAATACCATCGCTTGTCCCCGACCGCCACTCATAAGGATGACAATCTAAGAACACCTCATGTTTCAAATTTGTTACATAACGGTTACCATACGTGCATGCTACGGGACTTGCCAACTTCAACACAAGTATTCTTTAAATTCACAATTACCGAACTAGCATGACTCTAATATCACCATCTCTATATCTCAAAATAATTATTAAGCATCAAATTGATCATAGCATCCAATTCACTTCCTAGGATAGTTTTTATTATACCCAACTTGGATGCCCATCATTCTAGGACCAATTTTATAACCATAGCAAATACCATGCTGTTCTAAAAGACTCTCAAAATAATATAAGTGAAGCATGAGAGATTAACAATTTCTACAAATTTAAACCACCGCCATGCTCTAAAAGATATAAGTGAAGCACTAGAGCAAAATTATCTAGCTCAAAAGATATAAGTGAAGCACATAGAGTATTCTAATAAATTTCAAACCATGTGGATTTCTCCCAAAAGGTGTGTACAGCAAGGATGATTGTGGTAAACTAAAAATAAAAAACTAATATCATACAAGACGTCTAAGCAAAACACATATCATGTGGCGAATAAAAATATAGCTCCAAGTAAAGTTACCGATAGACGAAGACGAAAGAGGGGATGCCTTCCGGGGCATCCCCAAGCTTAGGCTTTTGGTTATACTTGAATATCTTGGGGTGCCATGGGCATCCCCAAGCTTAGGCTCTTGCCACTCCTTATTCCATAGTCCATCAAATCTTTACCCAAAACTTGAAAACTTCACAACACAAAACTCAACAGGAAATCTCATAAGCTCCGTTAGTGCAAGAAAGAAAAACCACCACATAAGGTACTGTAATGAACTCATTATTTATTTATATTGGTGTTAAACCTACTGTATTCCAACTTCTATATGGTTCATACCCCCCGATACTAGCCATAGATGCATCAAAATAAGCAAACAACACACGAAAAACAGAATCTGTCAAAAACAGAACAGTCTGTAGCAATCTGTAACTTTCGACTACTTATGGAACTCTAAAAATCCTACCAAACTAGGAAGTCCTGGGAAATTTGTCTATTGATCTACAGCAAAAAGAATCAATGCAAAAACACGTTTCTGTGAATTACTAAAAATATTTTCGTGCGCGTAAAAGTTTCTGTTTTTCAGCAGAATCAAATTAACTATCACCGTAGGTTATCCTATAAGTTCTACTTAGCACAAATACTAATTAAAACATGAAAACACATCTAAACAGAAGCTAGATGAAATATTTATTACTAAACAAAAGCAAAAAAGCAAGAAACAAAAATAAAATTGGGTTGCCTCCTAACTAGCGCTATTGTTTAACGCCCCTAGCTAGGCATAAAAGTGAGAATAGATCTACGTAGTGCCATCTTTAGCATTCAATTCATAAGTAGCTCGCATGATAGATTCATAAGGTAATTTAACTTTCTTTCTTGGAAAGTGTTCCATGCCTTTCCTTAATGGAAATTGGAATCTAATATTCCCTTCCTTCATATCAATAATTGCACCAATTGTTCTAAGGAAAGGTCTACCAAGAATAATAGGACATGAAAGATTGCAATCTATATCAAGAACGATAAAATCTACGGTCACATAATTCCTATTTGCAAAAATGAGAACATCATTTATCCTTCCCATAGGTTTCTTAATGGTAGAATCCGCAAGGTGCAAGTTTAAAGAGCAATCATCAAAATCATAGAAACCTAGCACATCACATGAAGTTTTCGGAATCGTGGAAACACTAGCACCCAAATCACACAAGGCATATCACTCATGATCTTTAATTTTAATTTTTATAGTAGGTTCCCACTCATCATAAAGTTTTCTAGGTATAGAAACTTCCAATTCAAGTTTTTCCTCATAAGATTGAATGAAGGCATCAACAATATGTTTGGTAAAAGCTTTATTTTGACTATAAGCATGAGGAGAATTCAACACGGATTGCAACAAGGAAATACAATCTATTAAAGAACAATTATCATAAATCAATTCCTTGAAATCCATAATAGTGGGTTTAATGCTATTTAAAGTCTTGACCTCTCCAATCCCACTTTTACCAAATTTAGCATCAAGATCTAAAAACTCCAAATTATTGGGACGCCTTTTAACTAAAGTTGACTCATCTCCAGTCCCATCATTATCAAGATTCATATTGCCAAACAAGGATTTAATAGGGGATAAATCAATAACTTTTAGATCTTCATCATTATTTTCACAGAGACTAGAAGAACACGCTTTTACAAAGCAATCTTTCTTAGCACGCAATCTAGCGGTTCTTTCTTTGCACTCATCAATGGAAATTCTCATGGATTTGAGAGACTCATTGATATCATGCTTAGGTGGAATAGATCTAAGTTTCAAAGAATCAACATCAAGCGAAAGTCTATCAACGTTCCTAGCCAATTCATCAACTTTAAGCATTTTTTCTTCAGGCAAAGCATTAAAATTCTTTTGAGAGATCATAAATTCATTAATGTTATTCTCAAAATCAGAGGGCATCTTATTAAAATTTCCATAAGAGTTGTTGTAGGAATTACCATAATTATTAGAGGAATTGCTAGGAAAAGGTCTAGGATTAAAGTTTCCTCTATAAGCATTCTTAGCAAAATTATTCCTACCAACAAAATTCACATCCATACATTCATTATTATTCTCAATCGAAGTAGACAAAGGCATATCATTAGGATCAATAGGAGCACTCTTAGTAGCAAACAATTTCATAAGTTCATCCATCTTTCCACTCAAAACATTAATTTCTTCTATAGCATGCACTTTTTTACTAGTAGATCTTTCGGTATGCCATTGAGAATAATTAGCCATAATGTTATCAAGGAGTTTAGTAGCTTCTCCTAAGGTGATTTCCATAAAAGTGCCTCCCGCGGCCGAATCTAAAAGATTTCTAGAAGCAAAATTCAATCCGGCATAAAAATTTTGTATGATCATCCATAAGTTCAAACCATGAGTAGGGCAATTGCGAATCATTAATTTCATTCTTTCCCAAGATTGGGCAACATGCTCATGATCAAGTTGTTTAAAATTCATAATATCGTTCCTAAGAGAGATGATCTTAGTGGGAGGAAAATACTTAGAGATAAAAGCATCTTTGCACTTATTCCATGAATCAATGCTATTCTTAGGCAAAGACTAAAACCAAGTTTTAGCACGATCTCTAAGTGAAAACGGAAATAACTTCAATTTAACAATATCAATATCCATATCTTTCTTCTTTTGCATATCACACAAATCAACAAAGTATTGATCTTTCATAACAAGAATCAACAAAGCAGCATTGATGTCACAAGATTCAACATCATTAAAAGGAGCAATCGGAGTGCTAAGGAAATCATTATTATTGCTATTGGAAAAGTCACACAATTTGGTATTATCTTGCACCATCGTGACAAACAATCCAACACACAAGCACAAAAAAAGGCAAGCAAAAGAAAAAGGAGATCGGGAAAGAGAGGGTGAATAAAACGGCAAGGGTGAAGTGGGAGAGAGGAAAACGAGAGGCAAATGGCAAATAATGTGATGCGAGGGAGATGACTTTGTGATGGGTACTTGGTATGTCTTGAATTGAGCGAAGACCTCCCCGGCAACGGCGCCAGAAATCCTTCTTGCTACCTCTTGAGCATGCGTTGGTTTTTCCCTTGAAGAGGAAAGGGTGATGCAGCAAAGTAGCGTAAGTATTTCCCTCAGTTTCTGAGAACCAAGGTATCAATACAGTAGGAGGCTCCTCAAAAGTCCCACGCACCTACACAAACAAACAAGAACCTCGCAACCAACGCGATAAAGGGGTTGTCAATCCCTTCACGGTAACTTGCGAAAGTGAGATCTGATAGAGATAATAAGATGAGATAAATATTTTTGGTATTTTTATGATATAGATTGGAAAGTAAAAGATGTAAATAAAAGATAAATGAAAACTTATATGATAAAAGATAGACCCGGGGCCATAGGTTTCACTAGTGGCTTCTCTCAAGATAGCATAAGTATTACGGTGGGTGAACAAATTACTGTTGAGCAATTGATAGAAAAGTGCATAGTTATGAGATTATCTAGGCATGATCATGTATATAGGCATCACGTCCGCAACAAGTAGATCGAAACGATTCTGCATCTACTACTATTACTCCACACATCGACCGACTCCTGCCTGCATCTAGAGTATTAAGTTCAAGAAGAACAGAGTAACACATTAAGAAAGATGACATGATGTAGAGGGATAAACTCATGCAATATGATATAAACCCCATCTTTTTATCCTCGATGGCAACAATACAATACGTGCCTTGCTGCCCCTGCTGTCACTGGGAAAGGACACCGTAATATTAAACCAAAGCTAAGCACTTCTCCCATTGCAAGAAAGATCAATCTAGTAGGCCAAACCAAACTGATAATTCAAAGGGACTTGCAAAGATAACTTAATCACACATAAAAGAATTCAGAGGAGATTCAAATATTTGTCATAGATAAACTTGATCATAAACCCACAATTCATCGGATCTCCACAAACACACCGCAAAAAGAGTTATATTGAATAGATCTCCAAGAAGATCGAGGAGAACTTTGTATTGAGATTCAAAGAGAGAGAAGAAGCCATATAGCTAATAGCTATGGACCCGAAGGTCTGTGGTAAACTACTCACAACTCATCGTAGAGGCCTTGGAGATGATGTAGAGGCCCTCCGTGGTCGATTCCCCCTTCGGCGGAGTGCCGGCGAAGGCTCCAAGATGGGATCTCGCGGATACAGAAGGTTGCGGCGGTGGAATTAGGTTTTCGTGCTGCTCCCAATGTTTTCAGGGTACGGGAGTATATATAGGCGAAGGAAGTACGTCGGTGGAGCAACGAGGGGCCCACGAGGGTGGGGGCGCGCCCACTCCCAGGGGGCGCGCCGGGCACCCTCGTGGCCGCCTCGTTTTTTTGCTTGACGTCCACTCCAAGTCTCCTGGTTGGCATTTGTTCCAAAAAGATCGCTCCCGAAGGTTTCATTCCGTTTGGACTCCGTTTGATATTCCTTTTCTTCGGAACACTGAAATAGGCAAAATAACAGCAATTCGGGCTGGGCCTCCGGTTAGTAGGTTAGTCCCAAAAATGATATAAAAGTGTAAAGTAAAGCCCATAAACATCCAAAACAGGTAATATAATAGCATAGAACAATCAAAAATTATAGATAGGTTGGAGATGTATCACACCTACACTTGCTATTGATTCTGATATGTCACATGTTATTGATGATGCCACTTCTGCTATGCATGATGCTTACGATGATACTACTTCTATGCTTGATAATACTGTGCCATTAGGTGAATTTGTTGATGAACAACTTTCTAGGGTTAGAGAGAATGAAATTATTGAAACTGATAGTATAGATGAAAGTGATGATGAAGATTCTCCCCCTAGATATGAATTGCCTGATGTACCTGAGGGTTATGTTACGGATGGAGAAACTGCTAGAGAACTTTTTGCTTGCAAAGATAGATATGATCTTAAGAAATTTTTAGCTAAGCTGAAAGAAAAGTCTCTAATGCTAGAATGAAATATTACCCTGCTTTTTCTACTTCACCTATCTGTATTTTTGATAAAGATAATGGTTTCTCTATCGATCCTGAGTTAATTACTTTGGTTGAATCTGGTCCTTTTTTTGGCTATGAATTTGAAACTGTTGTGGCACATCTTACTAAATTGAACGATATAGCCACCCTATTTACTCATGAGGAAAAAATTTGTTATTGCTATATCCTAAGTTGTTTCCATTCTCACTAAAGGGTGATGCTAAAATATGGTTTAATTCTCTTGCTCCTGGTTGCGTGCTTAGTCCCCAGGATATGATTTGTTACTTGTCTACTAAATATTTCCCCGCTCATAAGAAACAAGCTGCCTTAAGGGAAATATATAATTTTGTGCAAATTGAAGAAGAGAGTCTCCCACAAGCTTGGGGGAGGCTTCTCCAATTACTTAATGTTTTGCCTGATCATCCTCTCAAGAAAAATGAAATACTTGATATCTTTTATAATGGACTAACCGATGCTTCCAGAGACCACCTGGATAGTTGTGCTGGTTGTGTTTTCAGGGAAAGAACCGTTGAGCAAGCTGAGTTGCTATTAAATAATACATTGAGCAATGATAATGATTGGACACTTCCTGAACCAACTCCGAAGAAAAGGGTATTCTATTTCTCAGTCCTGAAGATATGCAAGAGGCAAAGAAATCTATGAAAGAAAAGGGTATTAAAGCTGAAGATGTTAAGAATTTACCACATATTGAACAAATACATGGTCTTGATAACCCGACACAGGTAGTAAAGGTAAATTCTCTCTATAGATTTGATGAAGGTGATATTCCTCGTTATAAGTCTGCTAGCCAATGCTTGGATGAGTTCGATAATTTTATTGTTAAACAAGAAAACTTCAATGCTTATGTTGGTAGACAATTGAAACGTAATGCTTATATGATTGAACACTTAAGTGATTATATGTCTAGAGTTAAAGGTGACCTTAAGCTTATTAGTAAACATGCATCTATGGTCACCACTCAAGTAGAACAAGTACTTAAGGCACAAGATGATTTGCTCAATGAATTAAATGATAAGATAAATGATAATGATGTTAGAGTTATGACTAGAGGGGGTAGAATGACTCAGGAACCTTTGTATCCTGAGGGCCACCCTAAGAGAGTTGAGCAAGATTCTCAAAGAGCTAATATTGATGCACCTAGTCTTTCTAAGAAAAAGAAAAAGAAAAATGATAGGACTTTGCATGCTTCTAGTGAACCTGGTGTTGACACCCCTAAGAATCCCAATGATATTTCTATTTCTGATGCTGAAACACAATCTGGTAATGAACATGATCCTAGTGATAATGTTAACGATGATGTTCATGTTGATGCTCAACCTAGCAATAACAATGATGTAGAGATTGAACATGTTGTTGATCTTGAGAACCCACAATCAAAGAATCAACGTTATGGTAAGAGAGACTTCGTTGCTAGGAAACATGGTAAAGAAAGAGAACCACATGGGTTCAGAAACCCATGCCTTTTCCTCCTAAGCCATCCAAGAAAAAGGATGATGAGGATTTTGAGAGCTTTGCTGAAATGATTAGACCTATATTTTTGCGTATGCGTTTGACCGATATGCTTAAGATTAATCCTTATGCTAAGTATATGAAAGATATTGTTACAAGTAAAAGAAAGATACCGGAAGCTGAAATTTCCACCATGATTGCTAATTATACTTTTAAGGGAGGAATACCAAAGAAACTAGGAGATCCAGGAGTACCAACTATATCATGCTCCATTAAAACAAACTATGTTAAAATTGCTTTATGTGATCTTGGAGCCGGTGTTAGTGTTATGCCTCTCTCTTTATATCATAGACTTGATTTGAATAAGTTGACACCTACTGAAATCTCTTTGCAAATGGCCGATAAATCAACTGCTATACCCGTCGGTATTTGTGAGGATGTTCCTGTTGTGGTTGCGAATGTTACTATTTTAATGGACTTTATTATTCTTGATATTCCCGAGGACGACAGTACACCGATCATCCTTGGTAGACCTGTTCTAAATATTGTAGGGGCTGTTATTGATTGCAACAAAGGCAATGTCACTTTTTATGTTAATGGTAATGAGCATACGGTACACTTTCCGAGGAAACAACATCAAGTCCACAGTATCAATTCTATTGGAAAAACTTCAATGGTTATTATTGGAGGTTTTAAATTCCCTCTTCCTACTGTCAAAAAGAAATATGATATTCTTATTGTTGGGGACATGCATATCCCTGTTGAGGTAACCTAGTGTTATTCAAAAATTCTCCGGTTTTATGTTATTCGGAAGAAGTTTGTTAACAAGACTTGATCAACCTTGTTAGTGGATTCCTTTTGATGAGCATGAGATGGATGAACTTAGAAAGCACAAATCTCTGTACCCTCCTTTTACTTTTTGTTATTTAGATTAAATAAAGCAAAAATAGTATTCTATGTCTGTTTTTTGAGTTATCCATGCAATAAAAAATACCCCGAAAATAAAAAGTTCTCCAAATGTCCTAAAAATGAAGTATGATTTTTTGTAGAATATTTAAGAAATTTTGGCACTGAGAACACAACAGGGGGGCCACCATTCGGCCACAAGGGCACAGGGCGTGCCCACCCCCTAGGCGCGCCCCATGCCTCGTGGGCCCCACGTGGACCCCCTCCACTTATTTCAGCACCCATTCACTTCGTCTTCCTCCGGAAAAAATTCCCCCATAGCTCAAACCCGTGTTCTAGCTCAGCTTGCTGCCATTTTCGATCTCCTTGCTCAAAGCTCCATTCACAAAACTGTTTTGGGGGATTGTTCTTTGATATGTGACTCCTCCATTGGTCCAATTAGTTTTTGTTCTAGTGCTTTATTTATTGCAAATTTTTGCTGCTAAGGTGACCCTGTTCTTGAGCTTGCATGTCAAATTTATATGGTCCAAAGTAGTTTTAATGCATGATATAGTCTCTAGCCACTTGTGGGAGTAGTTGGTAACAATCTTGTTGAGTTTGCTTCACTTTTATTATGAGTCACTAAAAATTTTCAGAAATTTTTCAGAGAAAATGATGAAGAGATTGTTGAGGGGCTCCTCAAGCCGAAGCTCGAAGGATAAGCTGAATGAGGAGAATAAAAAGCCCAAATACAATTTTCCTCGCACCGCGGAGGTCCGGCCGTGTGAATGGCCTTGTGATGCGTTCTTGAGGGCTGTCGGAATTTACGATGACTTTTATTACTTGGCTGAGAATGCACGGCTCACCGACTTCCTCCACGACCAGCGAGAACAATATCTCTTACTCACTAATAATTTCGTGCAAATTTTTTACTTCTATGCTAAGAAATCACCACCTTAAGTGGAGTTTCACTTATATGATGAGGTTAAGGAGATGTATCTCCATGATTTTTGTCGAGTTTGCAAGATACCCTTTGTGGGCAGCATAGAGGAACCACATCCCAATGATGTGGATGGATTTATTGATAGAATTGTTGTAGGGGAAATGAGGAAAGTTTCCGATGCAAGAACTACTAGCATACATTTTTCCTGTTCTATGTTACTTTGCGATATTTGCTAGTAGATGCTTAATTGGTCGCGGGAACAGTGGAAATCTTAGTGCTCCTGACCTTGTTATTTTGCGCCATGCTTTGTTTCGTGATACAACTTTCAGTTTAGGCGCTACTGTTGCTAAATGGTAACCTAAAAGTGTAGGGGATCGCAACAGCTTTCGAGGGTAGAGTATTCAACCCAAATTTATTGATTCGACACAAGGGGAGCCAAAGAATATTCTTAAGTATTAGCAGTTGAGTTGTCAATTCAACCACACCTGGATAACTTAGTATCTGCAGCAAAGTATTTTGTAGCAAAGTAGTATGATAATAATGGTAACAGTGGCAAAAGTAAGGATAATAGTTTTGTAGTAATTGTAAAAGTAGCAATGGAAAAGTAAATAAGCGAAGCACAATATGTGAAAAGCTCGTAGGCATTGGATCAGTGATGGATAATTATGTCGGATGCGATTCCTCATGTAATAGCTATAACATAGGGTGACACAAAACTAGCTCCAATTCACCAATGTAATGTAGGCATGTATTCCGAATATAGTCATATGTGCTTATGGAAAAGAACTTGCATGACATCTTTTGTCCTACCCTCCCGTGGCAGCGGGGTCCTAGTGGAAACTAAGGGATATTAAGGCCTCCTTTTAATAGAGAACCGGACCAAAGCATTAGCACTAAGTGAATACATGAACTCCTCAAACTATGGTCATCACCGAGAAGTATCCCGATTATTGTCACTTCGGGGTTGTCGGATCATAACACATAATAGGTGACTATAGACTTGCAAGATAGGATCAAGAACTCACATATATTCATGAAAATATAATAGGTTCAGATCTGAAATCATGGCACTCGGGCCCTAGTGACAAGCATTAAGCATAGCAAAGTCAAAGCAACATCAATCTCAGAACATAGTGGATACTAGGGATCAAACTCTAACAAAACTAACTTGATTACATGGTAAATCTCATCCAACCCACCACCGTCCAGCAAGCCTACAATGGAATTACTCACACACGGTGGTGAGCATCATGAAATTGGTCATGGAGGATGGTTGATGATGACGACAGCGATGAATCCCCCTCGCCGGAGCCCCGAACGGACTCCAGATCAGCCCTCCCGAGAGAGATTAGGGCTTGGTGGCGGCTCCGTATCGTAAAATGCGATGAAACTTCCTCTCTGATTTTTCTCTCCATGAAACGGAATATGTAGAGTTGGAGTTGAGGTCGGCGGAGCTCCAGTGGGCCCACGAGATAGGGGGCGCGCCCAGGGGGGAGGGCGCGCCCCTCACCCTCTTGGACAGGTTGTGGGCCCACTCGCCTTCATCTTTTGCCAGTATTTTTTATATTTTCCAAAAGTTATCTCCGTGGATTTTCAGGTCATTCCGAGAACTTTTGTTTTCTACACAATAAACAACATCATGGCAATTCTGCTGAAAACAGCGCCAGTCCGGGTTAGTTTCATTCAAATCATGCAAGTTAGAGTCCAAAATAAGGGCAAAAGTGTTTGGAAAAGTAGATACGTTGGAGACGTATCAACTCCCCCAAGCTTAAACCTTTGCTTGTCCTCAAGCAATTCAGTTGATAAACTAAAAGTGATAAAGAAAAACTTTTACAAACTCTATTTGCTCTTGTTGTTGTAAATATGTAAAGCCAGCATTCAAGTTTTCAGCAAAGATTATGAACTAACCATACTCACAATAACACTTAGGTCTCACATTTACTCATATCAATGGCATAATCAGCTAGCGAGCAATAATAATAAAAATCGGATGACAACACTTTCTCAAAACAATCATAATACGATATAACAAGATGGTATCTCGCTAGCCCTTTCTGAGACCGCAAAACATAAATGCAGAGCACCTTTAAAGATCAAGGACTAACTAAACATTGTAATTCATGGTAAAAGAGATCCAGTCAAGTCATACACAATATAAACCAACAGTAATACATGCAAATGACAGTGTGCTCTCTAGCGGGTGCTTTTTAGTAAGAAGGTGATGACTCAACATAAAAGTAAATAGATAGGCCCTTCATAGAGGGAAGCAGGGATTTGTAGAGGTGCCAGAGCTCGATTTTAAAATAGAGATAAATAACATTTTGAGAGGCATACTTTTACTGTCAACGCAACAAATATGAGATGGCTAGGCAGTTCCCAAACAGAATGGTAAAAGTTTATACTCCCCCACCACCAACAAGCATCAATCCATGGCTTGCTCGAAACAACGAGTGCCTCCAACTAACAATAGCCCTGGGGGAGTTTTGTTTAATTATTTTGATTTGCTTTGATATTTTGATCATGGGACTGGGCATCCCGGTTACCAGCCCTTTTCTCGTGAATGAGGAGCAGAGTCCACTCCTCTTGAGAATAACACACCTAGCATGGAAGATACATGCATCCCTAGTTGAAACATGAGCTGCTTGAGCATACAAAACAAAATTTCATTTGAAAGTTTGGAGTTTGGCACATACAAATTTACTTGGAACGGCAGGTAGATACCACATATAGGAAAGTATGGTGGACTTATATGGAACAACTTTGAGGTTTAAGGAGTTTGGATGCACAAGCAGTATTCCGCTTAGTACAGGTGAAGGCTAGCAAAAGACTGGGAAGCGACCAACTGAGAGAGCGACAACAGTCATGAACATGCATTAAAATTAATTTACACCGAGTACAAGCATGAGTAGGATATAATCCACCATGAACATAAATATCGTGAAAGCTATGTTGATTTGTTTCAACTACATGCGTGAACATGTGCCAAGTCGAGTCACTCAATTTATTCAAAGGAGGATACCATCCCATCATACCACATCATAATCATTTTAATAGCATGTTGGCACGCAAGGTAACCATTATAACTCATAGCTAATTAAGCATGGCACAAGCAACTATAATCTCTAAACGTCATTGCAAATATGCTTACTTCATAATAAGCTGAATTAGGAACAATGAACTCATCATATTTACAAAAACAAGAGAGGTCGAGTTCATACCAGCTTCTCTCATCTCAATCAGTCCATCATGTATCGTCATTATTGCCTTTCACTTGCACGACCGAACGATGTGTATAATAATAATAGTGCACGTGCATTGGACTAAGCTGGAATCTGCAAGCATTCAACTCAAGAGAGAAGACAAAGTAATATGGCTCTAAGTTAAATCAACAATCATGCATATGAGAGCCAGTAAGCATTTTCAATATGGTCTTCTACTCTCGACCCCCAAAGGAAGGAAAAGAAATAAAAACTATTTACACGAGAAAGCTCCCAACAAGTAAAAGAAGAACGAGAAATCTTTTTGGGTTTTCATTTTAATTACTACTACAAGCATGAAAAGTAAACTAACTAATTTTTTTGGTTTTTCTTAAGGTTTATCAAAGACACAAGAAGAAAGCTAGAAAAATAAATTAAACTAGCATGAATAATACAATGAAAGAGTATGAGCACCGATAGCCAGAATAGTGTGTGAACATGAATGTAAGGTCGGTGAGAAATACGTACTCCCCCAAGCTTAGGCTTTTGGCCTAAGTTAGTCTAATGCCAAGGGCCACAGCTACTCTCTCCAGTGTATTGAGGGGTATAATCAGGATACCACTGGCTGGCCATCTCCTCTGGATCCCACTGGTAAGATGATGCACGATAAGGGTCCAGTGAAGGTTTCGGCTCAGGCTCAGGCTTTGGAGTGGATGCTTGGCCTGGATGAGCGTACATCGCTTCCGGCGTGACAAGATAATTATCTGCAGTTGTCGTGGAATTGTCACGTCAGATGTCCTCGTGAAAGGACTTAGTTGTGGAGCCATCGCAACTAGGAAGCTTGAAGGGGTTAATCGGGACAAAGGACACGAGAGGTTTTATACTAGTTCGGCCCCTTATGGTGAAGGTAAGGCCTACGTCTAGTTGGGTTGGTATTGATGTTTCGATGACCAGGGAGCGAGATACGCTATGCCTGGCTCTCGATGAGTTGTTTTTTCTCCCCTAAGCTGCCAGCGGGTCGTCCCCTTATATACACGGGTCGACGCCCTCCGGCCTACAGAGTCCCGGCCGGCTTATAAACAATGTCCGGCTCGGTGACTAGTCAAGTCTACCTTATGATACAAGTAATATTATAACCGCGGTTTACTACAACGGGCCTTAAGTTGCCGGTGGCCTTTAAGCTTCTTATAAACCGTCATCTTCATGCCTTGTCTTGGGCTTCTCTCCGGCGAGTCCTCTTTGCGTAACCCGGCCCCTCCTGGGCGGCTTACACAAATAGTTATATCCCCAACATTAGGCCCCAGATTGATTTGAACCGGTTCATGTCAATCTTAAAATACCCTATGAACTGCCCTGCAGTCTTTATCTTGCGCGAAGGATTTTAACCCGCCGTTACGTCATCATCTAACTCCGGGTTAAATCTCTGTGACGTCATCTTCATTAAAGCTTCATTTTATATAACATCACATCTTCAACGGATCTTTGTCTTTATTGACCATCCTGAGAATCGAGGCGCCAGAGCCGCTGGATAATGAATGTCATCTCCTCGTTTTTTGCGCCCACTCAGTCAGTCTTCCCTTATAAATAGAGCGACCTAGGTCTTCCCCAGTCGTCCTCTTCCTCTTGCCTCCTCCTGTGCTCTGCCGCTGCCACCGCCAAACCCCTCGTCTTCACCGACTCAGGCCGCTGCATCGACCTGACTCCGACCAGAGATCGACGGCAAACTCCCGCGGTGCATCCGCATCTGTGAGCTCTTCTCATTCCCTTTCTCAGATCTGCGTTAGGTTCTTGCCGAGTTCGTCGGCGTTCATCATTTCCCGACGCAAACCTTCTCTAGTTCTTTCCTCCAACGCCCTGCTTAGACCATAAAAACTACATAGAACTGTTGTGGTGCTCACTTGTATTGATCTTACACAGGAATAGATCTCATTTCCCTTGTGTAGAACCCCTCTTTGAGTATATGAGCTTCTCTGCTTTGTTTTTAGGTCTAGGAAATTTTCTTTCCAGGGCAATATTTTGATCCATAATAATAACTGTTAACTGTGAAACTTGCTTTTATCACCCGGAGAATCTCTTCTGGTACATGCCCTGAAACACAACTGTCGAGATGTCCGGCTTAAATAAATGATACAGAACCTTGACTGCTCCTCATGACCCGGAATTTTTTTGAATTGCACTTGATACTTGTAGCGGCTTAAATATTGTTGCACAGTCATCCTTATGTCATTAGGCCCCTCATTAAACGCTACTTTGAATAATCAAGATTCTTCCCCCGGTTTAAAATTGAACCGGACCTTTCTTGTTTTTTCATAGGCCAATTGCTGTAATGGCTCCGAAAGCTACCAAGGCCCCTGTGACTTGCAATTGGGTTTCTTCCATAGTTACCAATAGCAACTAGCTGAGTTTGTGAAGTCTGGGCATTTGCCAAAAAAGGATGTCATGTCTTACCGTGCCCCTGACCCGTCTGAAGAAAAACCTCACCCCAAAGCCGGGGAAGTGATAATTTTTACTGATCATATGAGCCGCGGATTTGCTCCTCCCGGCTCAAAATTCTTCAGAGAGGTTTTAAATTTCTTTGACCTTAGACCTCAAGACATCGGACCCAATTCTGTGTCAAATATCTGCAATTTTCAAGTCTTCTGCGAGGTGTACCTGGGAGAGGAGCCAAGTCTGCTTTTGTTGAGGGAACTTTTTTACATGAACCGGCAAAATGAACGTGCCAACGGGCCCAGTCTTGAGCTTGGCGGCATCTCAATTCAACGATGGAGAGACTGTCTTTGCCCTTATGCTGAGCTGCCGAGTCACCCAAAATCTTGGAACCAGACTTGGTTCTACTGTCAGGACACTTCTCCGGCTGATGAAAACCCTCTGCCCGGCTTTCGCGCCCTGCGCCTTGAGTCTAACCATCTGCTACCAGACAAGTTGACAACCCTTGAACGCGTGCCTCTCAATTCCACCATTAATAAAATAAAAGCTCTCTTGGGATATGGCTTAAACAGCGTCGATCTGGTCCGAGTCTGGGTCACTTGGCGTATACTTCCATTAAGCCGCCGCCCCGGCTTAATGTGTACTTATACTGGAGAAAAGACTAATCCGCAACGCCATAGCCCTGACGACTTACCAGATGACATGGTGGATGCTACAACACAGTCACTGCTGAAGGAGGGTACTGTAACGAGCAACGCCTTCGGCTTACTTCCATTTTGCAAGAATAACCCGGCCCCTGCGGTAAGTTATCAATCGTAACCAATGTTCACGGGTGCATTATACCTTGCTTGATACTCATAATTTTTTAACTTTTTCCACAGGCTGGGGATGACTTCTGGAAAGCCAAATATGATCATGAAGCTGCCAAACAAGCCAAGGTGACCAAGAAAGCTGAAAGGAAAGCCGCCAAGGTAGGAACCTCAAATAAGAAAAAACCCAGCACCTCCGACTTACTCAGATTGGAGGATAGCTCTTCGGATGAGGAAGAGGTAATCTTTTTAAATTTTCTTAAGTCCCTTGTTATCATCTGTCTGACATTTTATCCCTTCAGGAGGATACGGGGAACAGTCGAGCAACCACTAAAGAGGTAACTATAATCTCCTCCGACTCAGAGCCTTTGCCAAAGCGAAAGACCCGAAGGGTGACCCAGAAAGTAAGATTTTCACATGCACTTGCTTATCAAGATCCTCAATTTATTTTGAAGCAACAACAGCTTGAGAGCTGGAGGCATACCCGGAACAACAAGGATGCAGAACTCTCCTCCGGCTTACCTGATGTAACCAGAAAGCGTCGGACTGAGGTTATCTCCGATTTATGTTCTGTCTTACCTTTAGCAGGCTTAATTCGTCAACCTCTCAATTCATATGACTCCAACTATCAGGATACCTCTCCTTCTTCCGGCGAATCCATGCAGTCAAATATGCCGACTTTCAAAACTGCTCCCGGGTAATATAAACTTATGCACTTTTTGTTTTACCTGTGCTTGCATACTCATCCTTCTGCTTTTGTTAATAGCCTGCAGGTGAAGCCCAGCAAGAGGGCAAAGAAGAACAAGCCGTCCCAAGACCCGGTGGTCACTGAACCGGTGATTGACTCATCCGTTCCTGACAGCTCCACTCATCCGCCACCGCCTGAGCCGGCTTTCGGTATTTCGGTGTCAACCTCTGACCCGCCTGCAGAAGACACTGTCCATGATTCTGATAACCCGGAAATTTATAGCCCGGTGAAGAGAAATGACCCGGAAGTTGAAATTGTGAAGTCCCAGTTTGTTGAACCAGGGCAGCCCATAGTCCTTGCCAAATGTTCCGTCAAAGAAGAGTTTGCCCAACGCCGAAAAGCCAAGCAGGACATTACTGATTATACTCACCTAAGCATTGGTGATATAGTCTCAGGCTATCTGAATCAAGTGCATAATAGCCGTGACCTGGAAGTTGACATGGTGAAACAAATACAACATAAATCCGAGGTATAACTTATACTTTTATCTGAGCCTTATATATACTGTACTAGCCCCCAAGTCTACCGCTTATGAACAAATACGTTGTAGACTTAGAAGTCTGCTTTTACTTGTTAACTTATCCGGCTTAAAAAGAATTTATTTAACCCGGTATAACATAAGGCTTTTAAATTTGCAATACACATTAGTCCCCAAGTGTCAAGTATCCTTACTTGTAAGGTGCTTGAGACTTAATATGTTTGACCCGGCAGGATAGCCCCCAAGTGCCAAGTATCTTTACTTGTAAAGTGCTTGGGACTTAAATGTTTACCTTACTAGAATCCTTACCATAATCCGGTGTCAATGCAGGCTGCCATAAGTCAATTTGAATCAGAGCTCGCTGCCCTGAAGAGTCATCTGGAAACTCAAGAGCTTGAGACGCAAAAAGCTAACTCCAAATTTGAATTTAGTGTCTCTAGAAATTTGAAACTAAAGAAGAATTTTGAGTCGGAAAAGAAAATTTGGGCTGAAGAAAAGGCTTCCCTGGTGACTCGGGCCGAAACAGCCGAAGCATCTCTTGCAGAAGCAACAACCGAGCTGTCCAACTTAAAACAGCAAATATCCCAAATGGTCTCAACCATCTTTGGTAAGTTACTGTGACATAGCTTTATCATGGCAACCTTACAATGATTATGGTAATAAGTACTTCCGGCTTACTGTTATGCTTGTGCACATACAGGCTCCAGGAGTGTCAATCTGAAGCAGAACACGCTGATCAAGCTTAAAGCGGTTTACACGTTAGTGGAACAGCTATACTCCGGGACACAACGTGCCCTGGCCGTTGTAGCTTTATGAACTCCACACCCCCGCCTTTTGCAAGATGTTTTGAAGAGCCTTGCCTTTCTACCTCAGCGGATCCAAGACTTAAGGCGTTCATCTTCAAGAGTCGGGGCCGTAGCCGCTCTGAGCCGGGCAAAAGCATGGCTTCCAGAACTAGACCCGGCCGACCTCGCTCTTGGATATCCAAGTCTAAAGGAAGACGGCAATGCCTTTGATGATCATGACTTCCATGCCTGTGTCAAAGCCATACGTCCGGTGGCCACTCTTATCGGAAATGATACTGACCTCAACAAGTATGCGTCGGCTTATGACAGTAACAACCGGAAAATCCCAAACGCTCCATATGATCAAATCAGCTTGATCCCTCCAATTCGTAAGCATACTTTTGCCCCTGAAGTGGACCCGGCCGGTTTAATAGATGATGAAGCTGAATTTGAAGCTTTGAGCGGCATTGATTGGGCTTCATCAACTTTCCAAGAAAAAACAACCGACAGAGAAGCGGCGAAGGATAACCCAGAGCCCTCAAGCCCGCCGATGGAGTAAATCGCCGGGTGTTGGGCCGAAAATAATGCTTCATCAATTCAGACTCGGGGAGTCTTGTAATAGGGTAGAAAGAAACTGCTTAATGCTTGTCATGCCTTCGTGCATGCTCTTATCACTTAACGCTTTTCGTAAGCCGCCATGGCTAAATATTTTTGGCTTTTACTTCCTCGGCGTGTTAAATTTTGCTTGCCTTATTCTGCAATCCTTGAATGATCTTCCCGGCTCATATAATTTTCACCCGGTACTTAATAACCTGGGGTGACGAATATTAAACCGGCAAGACAAAAAAACACTTTAAAATGCTTTTCACAAGGTATCAGAATAATCAAAATACTGTTACAGGCTTATGATTCGGATACGATCAGTAAACCGTTCCAAAGGGGTTAAGCTAAGATTCGGATACGATCATATAGCCCCCAGTGGCGTGGCGATGCCAATCAAGTGGGTATCGACAGCTATGTTCTCTTTGGTTCGAATACGACCTATGTTTGAATAGGAAGCCCCCAAGTGACCATAGGATTTGTTTAATGACGCTGATTCGTATACGATCCACGTCAGACCTAAAGAGGTTAAGCTATGATTCAAATATGATCAAGAAGCCCCCAAGTAGTTTTGGCAAGTATGTCGATCAAGTGGGTATCGACAGCTATGTTCTCTTTGGTTCAGATACGACCTATGTTTGAACAGGAAGCCCCCAAGTAATCATGGCTAGATTCAAATATGATCGTAAGCCGGTCCAAAGGGAAAGCCGGATTCAGATATGATCCGGTCCCTGTTGGTTGTTTCCACTACCTGCCAAAAAGACATATACACTTTTTTGAGGGTGAAAAAAGGACAGAGGTCCTGCTTTATTACTTTATATAATACATACATTGTCCAAAAAACATATATATCATAAGAGCCGGTGGCTCAAGTATCGTAAAGCCGAAGATGGGTTATGTCCCATGGCCTGATATCACTTAGCAAAGCCGCCTAGACTCCATAGGCTATGAAGAAAGGTGTATAACCCACCGGATCGAGGCCACTTACCCTTATGCATCTGATTGTTACCTTGTGTATTAACGTTAGCCACAAGTTCCGGGTTATCATCTGCCTTACGCTTATTGCTATTTTGATTCTCCGAGTTGTGCCGTTGGCCCTTTCTATTGTCCTTCCCTGTCTTTTCACCGTCAGACTCGGGATCCTTAGCACTATCAGAATCGGCATATTTGACCAAAGCCGCCATTAGCGTACCCATATCCTTGCAGTCACATTTAAGACGCCCTAATTTCTGCCTTAGCGGCTTGAAGCTACAATTCTTTTCCAATATAAGGGCTGCAGAGCCGGCATCCATCTTATCAGATGAATGAATTATCTCCTTGACCCGGCATACCCAATGGGTGGTAGATTCACCTTCCCCCTGCTTACAATTTGTCAAGTCCACGACCGTCATAGATTGCTTACAGGTGTCTTTGAAGTTCCGGATGAAACGGGCCTTTAACTCCTCCCACGAACCAATGGAATTAGGTGGTAAACCTTTTAGCCAAGACCGGGTCGTTCCATCTAACATCATGGTGAAGTATTTAGCCATTGCCGCATCACCGACCTCCAACAGTTCCATGGCCATCTCATAACTCTCGATCCATGCTTCAGGCTGTAAATCGGCCGTATAATTCGGCACCTTTCGAGGTCCCTTGAAATCTTTGGGCAGGCGCACATTGCGCAAAGCCGGTACCAAACAAGAAAAGCCACCGGCTCTGGTGGCTATTCCCATCTCAGTAGAAGGCATTGGATATTCTGCTCGCTCTTTCTCCCGACGTACTCGATCTTGCACCGGGTTATAGCCTCCACGTTCGTCACGGCGTTGGACGTCGCGTGACAAAACTTCAGATCCTATGTGCCTGTTGTAACTCTGACTCCGGTTTTGACGAGGCGGCACTAACCAAGGTGGAGGGGTTGAATGAATTCTATCCCGGCTATAAGAGTAGGTCTCTTGCTAAGCCAGAGCCGTATGGACAAGTTCCTTGATCCTCCAGGTCTCCACTGCTGTTGGATCATCACCATCCACTGGAAGAGCTGCCAGACGCGCCGATGCTGCGATTAAATTCTCCATGGGGTTGGAAAAGTGACCCTCCGGTATTGGCACATAACGCGGCGGTGCCGTGCTCATGTGACGAGGTGGCATCTCCTGATGTTGAGCCGGTCCTCCCGCTTCGGGTGTCATAAACTGATTAGCATTGGGCGGGTTACTTGGGCCGGCTCCGGGTGTGGCAAAGAGAACCCTAGGATCATAATTCAGAGGTAACCGGGATTGGGTCTTCTGGTGTCTCCTCCTCATTACTTCATTGGACGTGTTTAAACTCATTGTGAGCTGATAAGCCTCTGACTGCAACCGCTGTGCCCGGGCGTCGAGAGCCGCCCTCTCCGTAGCTAGCCTAGTATCCTCAGCTACTAAGGCCTCCTTGGCATGAGCTATCTCCTCACGTACCTGTGCTACCTCCGCATCATGCTCATCTTTGTTTGCAGGGATAACTGTGGCGATTAACAGGGTCGTAAGCTTGTCCATGAGGTCTATCAGTATTTGAGCCGGCGGGCGCACAGGGCCTCCTGCCCCGGCTGCTCCTAACCTGGAAGTGATTGCGGCCGCGGCTGTAGAGTTTTGTCCGGGTTGAGTCCCAACCATGAAGACTCCTGCCCAATTTGGAGACTCGCAGAGGTCCAGAATACTAAGGCCATCGGAAGAGCCCCCGAGCGCACCATCTTGAACTTGATACAAAGAATCTGTTGAACCAGTGGACGAATCACCGTCAGAGGGGACGGCCGTCTCACCACCATCTTCAGGACCTTCGGAAAACTCTTCTCCGTGGACGCAGCCCACAAAGACACGCTTCATGCCGGGTTGAACTCGGGCGGGTTTCGCACGCTGAGCCATCTCGACGAGGTCGGTGCAGTTGTCCGGCTCAGGCCCCGGCTCACCAATCCGGCCGATGAAGACGTCGATCCCTCCGAAGGGGACCCGGTACCCGTACTCAATTGAGCCGGCGTCTGGGCCCCAGCCTTCGTCGTCGATGTAGATCTTGCCGCGACGACTCTTGGTCATCCGGCCCGTTACATATCCCTTGAGCCCTTCGAAGTTGCCCTTCAAGAACTCAAATCCACCGTGTGCTGGCCCCATGGTGGGCGCCAACTATGATGGAATTGTCACGTCAGATGTCCTCATGAAAGGACTTAGTTGTGCAGCCATCGCAACTAGGAAGCTTGAAGGGGTTAATCGGGACAAAGGACACGAGAGGTTTTATACTAGTTCGGCCCCTTACGGTGAAGGTAAGGCCTACGTCTAGTTGGGTTGGTATTGATGTTTCGATGACCAGGGAGCGAGATATGCTATGCCTGGCTCTCGATGAGTTGTTTTTTCTCCCCTAAGCCGCCAGCGGGTCGTCCCCTTATATACACGGGTCGACGCCCTCCGGCCTACAGAGTCCCGACCGGCTTATAAACAATGTCCGGCTCGGTGACTAGTTAAGTCTACCTTATGATACAAGTAATATTATAACCGCGGTTTACTACAACGGGCCTTAAGTCGCCGGTGGGCTTTAAGCTTCTTATAAACCGTCATCTTCATGCCTTGTCTTGGGCTTCTCTCCGGTGAGTCCTCTTTGCGTAACCCGGCCCCTCCTGGGCGGCTTACACAAATAGTTATATCCCCAACAGCAGTCAAATCAAACAATAGAGGTGCAGGCAGAATAATAGTCTCATTGTGTTTCTTATTAAATCTCAAGTTATACAAGAGCATCTTATCATCATTATGAACAATAAACTCATGTGCTACCATGCTCCTGTAATCTAAAATGTAAGGAGGCAATAGTGTCTCCTCTTTCTCATGGTGCCTAATAGGTATCTCAAAATGTTTAGCAAGACATGCAGCATAGATACCTCCAAAGATGGAGCCTTTTGTATGATTCAGGCTTAGACGTTTAGCAATAATGGCACCCATACTTAAACTATTATCACCAAACAAGGCATGGAATAGAATAGTAATATCAGGAACACTGAAGTTTCCACTATTTCCACGACCAATTAAGCATCGACTAGCAAATAAGGCAAAGTAGCATAAAATAGGAAAGTGTATGCTAGTGATTCTCGCATTGGAACCCTTCTTTAGATCCCCTACAGTAATGGTGTTAACAAAGCCATCCACATCTTTACGATGTGGTTCATGTAATCTGCCCTCAAAGGGTATTCTACATACCGCGCAAAAATTACGTAAAGACATTTCCTTGAATTCATCATATAAATGAAATGATACTGATGGAGGTGAATTCTTAGGATAATAATAAAAGTTTTGCACGAAAGTATTGGTGAGTAAGAGATACTGATCGATCCGGTCGTGGAGGAAGTTGGTGAGGCCAACATTTTTAATCAAGGAATGAAAGTCTTCATAAATACCGGCTTCTCTCAAGAAATCATCGCATGGCCATTCACACGGTCGTACTTCCGCTACGCGAGGAAGATTATACTTGACCTTTTTCTTCTCTTTAGCTTGTTTATTCTGGGAGCCTTGGCTAGAAGAGCCCCTCAAAAATCTCCTTATCATTTTCTGAAAATTTCTGAAATTTTTAGTAACTTCAAAATAAAAGTGAATAAAACTAAACAAGATTGGTAGCAACTACTCCTATAAGTGCCTAGAGCCTATATCATGCATTAGAATTACTTGGGACCTCATAAATTTGACATGCAAGCTCAAGAACAGGGTCACCTACGCAGCAAAAATTTGCAATGAATAAAGCACAAGAACAAAAACTAATTGGACCAATGGAGGAGTCACATACCAAGCAACAATCTCCCAAAGCTGTTTTGTGAATGGAGCTTTGAGCAAGGAAATCAAAAATCACAGCAAAACGAGCTAGAACTCATGCTTCAGCTGGATGAGGATTTTTTGGGGAAGAAGATGGAGTGTGTGGGTGCAGGAATAAGTGGAGGGGGCCCACCGTGGGCCCACAAGACAGGGGGGCGCGCCCAGGGGGTGTGGGCGCACCCTCCACCCTCGTGGCCAGGTGCTTGCCCCTCTTGCCGTGTTTTCAGGGCCTAAAATCCTCAAATAATCCATAAAAAATAATACTAAATTTGCAGGGCATTTGGAGCACTTTCATTTTCGGGATATTTTTTTATTGCACGGATAATTTAGAAAACAGATAGATAATACTATTTTTGCTTTATTTATTATAAATAACAAAAAGTAAAAAGAGGGTACAGAAGGTTGTGCCTTCTAGTTTCATCCATCTCATGATCATCAAAATAAATCCACTAACAAGGTTGATAAAGTCTTGTTAACAAACTCATTCCGAAAAACACGGAACCGGAGAAATTTCGAATAACACTAGGTTACCTCAACGGGGATATGAACATCCCCAATAATAAGAATATCATACTTTTTCTTGGCAGTAGGAAGAGGAAATTCAAAACCTCCAATAATAATAGTTGGAACTTTTCCAATAGAATTGATGCTATGAACTTGAGATTGTGTCCTCGGAAAGTGTACCGTATGCTCATTACCATTAACATGAAAAGTGACATTGCCTTTTGTTGCAATCAATAACAGCCCCTGCAGTATTGAAAAAGGGTCTACCAAGGATAATCAAGATACTATTGTCCTCGGGAATATCAAGAATAACAAAGTCCGTTAAGATAGTGACATTTGCAACCACAACAGGCACATCCTCACAAATACCGACAGGTATAGCAGTTGATTTATCGGCCATTTGCAAAGATATTTCAGTAGGTGTCAACTTATTCAATTCAAGTCTACGATATAAAGAGAGAGGCATAACACTAACACCAGCTCCAAGATCACATAAAGCAGTTTTAACATAGTTTCTTTTAATGGAGCAAGGTATAGTTGGTACCCCTGGATCTCCAAGTTTCTTTGGTATTCCACCCTTAAAAGTATAATTAGGAAGCATGGTGGAAATTTCGGCTTCCGGTATCTTTCTTTTATTTGTAATGATATCCTTCATATACTTAGCATAAGGATTTAATTTAAGCATATCAGTCAAGGGCATACGTAAAAATATAGGTCTAATCATTTCAGCAAAGCGCTCAAAATCCTCATCATCCTTTGTCTTGGATAGTTTAGGAGGAAAGGGCATGGGTTTCTGAACCCATGGTTCTCTTTCCCTACCGTGCTTCCTCGCAACAAAATCTCTCTTATCATAACATTGATTCTTTGATTGTGGGTTATCAAGATCAATTGCAGGTTCAATCTCTACTTCATTGTTATTGCTAGGTTGAGCATCAACATGAACATTATCATTAACATTATCATTAGATTCATGTTCATGACCTGATTGTGTTTCAGCATCAGAAATAGAAATATCATTGGGATTCTCAGGTGTGTCTACAACAGGTTCATTAGAAGCATGCAAAGTCCTATCATTTTTCTTTTTCTTCTTTTTGGAAGAACTAGGTGCCTCTAAATTATTTCTCTGAGAATCCTGCTTGATTCTCTTAGGGTGGCCTTCAGGATACAAAGGTTCCCGAGTCATTCTACCAGTTCTAGTATCCACTCTAATAGCAAAATCATATTTATTATTTAATTCATCGAGCAAATCGCTATGAGCTTTAAGTACTTGCTCAGCTTGAGTGGTAACCATAGAAGCATATTTGCCAATGAGTTTAAGTTCACCTTTAACTCTAGCCATATAATCACTCAAGCGTCCTATCTCGAAAGCATTATTCTTTAATTCTCTACCAACATAAGCATTAAAACTTTCTTGTCTAGCCATAAAGTCATCCAATTCATCTAAGCATGGGCTATGAAATTTAGTAGACGGGATTTCAACTTTATCATATCTATAGAGAGAATTTACGTTTACTACCTGTGTCGGGTTATCAAGACAATGTGTTTCTTCAACAGGTGGTATATTAAAGGCCATGCATTTCTTCAATAGGAGGTAAATTCTTAACATCTTCAGCTTTAATACCTTTTTCTTTCATTGATTTCTTTGCCTCTTGCATATCTTCAGGACTGAGAAATAGAACAACTCTCTTCTTCAGAGTAGGTTTAGGAATAGGCTCGGGAGTTGGCTCAATTGGTTTAGGAATTGCCTCGGGAATTGGCTCAGGAAGAGTCCAATTATTTTCATTAGTCAACATATTATTCAATAGTAATTCAGCTTGGTCGACTGTTCTTTCCCTGAAAACACAACCAACACAACTATCCAAGTAGTCCTTGGAAGCATCGGTTAGTCCATTATAAAAGATATCAAGTATTTCATTTTTCTTAAGAGTATGATCAGGCAAAGCATTAAGTAATCGGAGAAGCCTCCCCCAAGCTTGTGGGAGACTCTCTTCTTTGATTTGCACAAAATTATATATTTCCCACAAGGCAGCTTGTTTCTTATGAGCAGGAAAAAATTTAGCAGAGAAGTAATAAATCATATCCTGGGGACTACGCACACAACCAGGATCAAGGGAATTAAACCAAGTCTTAGCATCACCCTTTAATGAGAACGGTAATATCTTAAGGATATAATAATAGCGAGACTTCTCATCATTAGTAAACAGGGTGGCTATATCATTTAACTTGGTAAGATGTGCCACAACAGTTTTAGATTCGAGGCCATAAAAAGGATCTGATTCGACCAAAGTAATTATTTCAGGATCAACAGAGAAATCATATTCCTTATCAGTAACACAGATAGGTGAAGTAGCAAAAGCAGGGTTAGGTTTCATTCTAGCATTAAGGGATTGCTGCTTCCATTTAGCTAGTAACTTTTTAAGATCATATCTATCTTTGCAAGCAAAAATAGCTCTAGCAGCTTCCTCATTCATAACATAACCCTCAGGAACAATAGGTAATTCATAATCAGGGGGAGAACTTTCATCATCACTATCATCAGTAATAGCATCTTCAATAATTTCATTCTCTCTAACCCTAGCAAGTTGTTCATCAAGAAATTCACCTAATGGCACAGTAGTATCACGCACAGAAGTAGTTTCATCATAAGTATCATGCATAGCAGAAGTGGTATCATCAATAACATGCGACATATCAAAATTCATAGCAGTAGCAGGTTTAGGTGTCGCAAACTTACTAATAACGGAAGGAGAATCTAGTGCAGAGCTAGATGGCAGTTCCTTACCTCCCCTCGTAGTTGAGGGCAAAATCTTGGTTCTTTCGTCTTTCAAGTTCCTCATAGTGATCAACAGATATAAATCCCAAGTGACTCAAAGAATAGAGCTATGCTCCCCGGCAACGGCGCCAGAAATTAGTCTTGATAACCCACAAGTGTAGGGGATAGCAACAGCTTTTGAGGGTGAAGTACAACCCAAATTTATTGATTCGACACAAGGGGAGCCAAAGAATATTCTTAAGTATTAGCAGTTGAGTTTTTAATTCAACGACACCTGGATAACTTAGTATCTGCAGCAAAGTATTAAGTAGCAAAGTAGTATGATAATAATGGTAACAGTGACAAAAGTAAAGATGATAGTTTTGTAGTAATTGTAATAGTAGCAACGGAAAAGTAAATAAGCGAAGCACAATATGTGAAAAGCTCATAGGCACTGGATCAGTGATGGATAATTATGTCAGATGTGATTCCTCATGTAATAGCTATAATATAGGGTGACACAGAACTAGCTCTAATTTATCAATGTAATGTAGGCATGTATTCCGAATATAGTCATACATGCTTATGGAAAAGAACTTGCATGACATCTTTTGTCCTGCCCTCCCATGGCAACGGGGTCCTAGTGGAAACTAAGGGATATTAAGGCCTCCTTTTAATAGAGAACTGGACCAAAGCATTAGCACTTAGTGAATACATGAACTCCTCAAACTATGGTCATCACCGAGAAGTATCCCGATTATTGTCACTTCGGGGTTGTCGGATCATAACACATAATAGGTGACTATAGACATGCAAGATAGGATCAAGAACTCACATATATTCATGAAAACATAATAGGTTCAGATCTGAAATCATGGCACTCGGACCCTAGTGACAAGCATTAAGCATAGCAAAGTCATAACAACATCAATCTCAGAACATAGTGGATACTAGGGATCAAACCCTAACAAAACTAACTTGATTACATGGTAAATCTCATCCAACCCACCACCGTCCAGCAAGCCTACGGTGGAATTACTCACGCATGGTGGTGAGCATCATGAAATTGGTGATGTAGGATGGTTGATGATGACGAAGACGACGAATCCCCCTCTCCGGAGCCTCGAAGGGACTCTAGATCAGCCCACCCGAGAGAGATTGGGGCTTGGCGGCGGCTCCGTATCGTAAAACGCGATGAAACTTCCTCTCTGATTTTTTTCTCCGTGAAAGGGAATATATAGAATTGGAGTTGAGGTCCGTGGAGCTCCAGATGGCCCACAAGATAGGGGGCGCGCCCAGGGGGAGGGCACGCCCTCCACCCTCGTGGACAGGGTGTGGGCCCCCTGGCCTTCATCTTTTGCTAGTATTTTTTATATTTTCCAAAAGTTATCTCCGTGGATTTTCATGTCATTCCGAGAACTTTTGTTTTCTGCACAATAAACAACATCATGGCAATTTTGCTAAAAACATCGTCAGTCCGGGTTAGTTTCATTCAAATCATGCAAGTTAGAGTCCAAAACAAGGGCAAAAGTGTTTGGAAAATTAGATATGTTGGAGACGTATCACTAAACGGTTAAGTCTGAACCATACAAAGGGCCCCATCTTCGGACGCATCTTTGCTTCACGCCTTGCTAAACACTTTGAGATACCTATTAGGCATCATGAGAAAGAGGAAAAAGTTGCTGCCCACTATTTTTCTAGATTATAAGAGTATGGTAGCACATGACTTCATTGTTAAAAACAAGAAGCAGATGCTTAAGTATAACTTGATATTTGATAAAACTCACTATGAGACTATTACCTGAAGGAAATATGCCCTAGAGGCAATAATAAAGTTATTATTTATTTCCTTATTTCATGATAAATGTTTATTATTCATGCTAGAATTTTATTAACCGGAAACTTAGTACATGTGTGAATACATAGACAAAACATAGTGTCCCTAGTATGCCTCTACTTGACTAACTCGTTATTCAAAGATGGTTATGTTTCCTAACCATAGACATGTGTTGTCATTTGATGAATGGGAGCACATCATTAGGAGAATGATGTGATGGAGATGACCTATCCATTAGCTTAGCATTATGATCGTTACAGTTTCATTGCTACTGCTCTCTTCATGACTTATACATGTTCCTCAGACTATGAGATTATGCAACTCCCGAATACCGGAGGAACACTTTGTGTGCTACCAAATGTCACAACGTAAATGGGTGTTTATAAAGGTGCTCTACAGGTGTCTCCGAAGATGTTTGTTAGGTTGGCATAGGTCGAGATTAGGATTTGTCACTCCGTGTTTCGGAGTGGTATCTCTGGGCCCTCTCGGTAATACTCATCACTATAAGCCTTGCAAGCATTGTCACTAATGAGTTAGTTGCAGGATGAAGTATTACGGAATGAGTAAAGAGACTTGCCGGTGACGAGATTGAACTAGGTATGATGATACCGCCGATTGAATCTCGGACAAGTAACATACCGATGACAAAGGGAACAACATATGTTGTTATGCGGTTTGATCGATAAAGATCTTCGAAGAATATGTAGGAACCAATATGAGCATCTAGGTTCCGCTATTGGTTATTGACCGGAGATGTGTCCCGGTCATGTCTACATAGTTCTCGAACCCGTAGGGTCCGCACACTTAACGTTCGATGACGATTTGTATTATGAGTTATGTGATTTGATGACCGAAGTTTGTTCGCAGTCCCGGATGAGATCACGAACGTGACGAGGAGTCACGAAATGCTCGAGACATAAAGATCGATATATTGGAAGGCTATATTTGGACATCGGAAAGGTTCCAAGTGATTTGGGTATTTTTTGGAGTACCGGAGAGTTACGAGAATTCGCCGGGGGAAGTAGTGGGCCTTAATGGGCGATACAAGAAAGGAGAGAAGGGCCTCAAGGGGTGGCGGCGCCCCCATCCCCCATGGCGCCCCCTATCTTTCCTTATCCCTCTCCCACTCCTTCCCTCTCTTCCCTCTTGGAAAAGGAAGGAGACTCCAACTAGGATTGGGAATCCTAGTTGGACTTCCCCTATAGGCACGCCCCTCGTAGGCCGGCCTCCTCCTCCTCCCTCCTTTATATACGTGTCCAGGGGGCACCCCATAGACACACAAATTGATCTTTTAGCCGTGTGCGGTGCCCCCCTCCACTGTTACACACCTCGATCATATCGCCGTAGTGCTTAGGCGAAGCCCTGCGCCGGTAACATCATCATCGCCGTCGCCACGCCATCATGCCGATGGAACTCACCCTCGGCCTCAACTGGATCAAGAGTACGAGGGACGTCATCGAGCTGAACGTGTGCTGAGTGCGGAGGTGCCATACGTTCGGTACTTGGATCGGTTGGATCGCGAAGAAGTTCGACTACATCAACCGCGTTACTAAACACTTCCGCTTTCGGTCTACGAGGGTACATAGACAACACTCTCCCCTCTCGTTTCTATGCTTCAGATAGATAGATCTTGCGTGATCGTAAGAATTTTTTTTGAAATTATTGTGTTCCCCAACATTACCTTGCCTACACTCTCTTTGTTTAACATACTTTCAGGCATGTACCTTGTTGGGGATATAACTACTGAGTGTAAATCGCCCAGGAGGGGCCGGTTCACCTTCAACTACATTGAAGCCCATGAAGACCCAGAAGATGGCGCTTTACTAATGAAGCTTAGAGGCCCGGAGCCCAAAGGCGGATTAGGGCCCATAGTGGTAAACCGCCATGGTTATGTAACTTGTATTGAAAGTTAGGAAAGGAGAGACCGAGCCGGACACTTGTATGAGTTGGCCTCGGGGCTCTGTAGACCGGCCGGGCGTCAACCTGTGTATATAAAGGGACGACCCGGTGGCGGTTCAGGGACAACAGACAACGACTCGAGACTCAGGCAAAGCGTATTTGCTCCCTGGTCATCGAAACCCAATCAATCCCATCACAACTAGACATAGGCTTTTACCTTTATCGAAGGGGCTGAACTAGTATAAAACTCCCGTGTCCCTTGTCCAGTTTAAACCCTTCAAGCTAACCCGTAGTGATGGATCCACGACTAAGTCCTTTCATGAGGACATCTGACGTGTTAATTCCACGATAGTTGGCGCCCACGGTGGGGCTCGCGCATGATGGTTTCGAGTTCTTGAAGGGAAGCTCTGAAGGACTTAAGGGGTACGAGCCGGATGACCAAGAGTCATCGCGGCAAGCTCTACATCGACGACGAAGGATGGGTCCCCGAGGCCGGCTCAATTGAGTACGGGTACCGGGTCCCCTTTGGCGGAATTCATGTCTTCATTGGCAAGATCGGTGAACCGGGCGCTTAGCCGGACATCTACACCGACCTCGTTGAGACAGCTCAGCGTGCAAGCCCTGCCCAGGTGAAACCCTCCATGAAGCGTGCGTTTGTAGGATGTGTCCATGGGATCGGATCTGAACCGGTGTCTGAAGGCGAGACGGCTGTTTATTCCGATGGCAAGTCATCCACTGGTGAAACCGAGTCCATGTACCGGATTCATGATGGTGTGTTCGAAGGATATTCCGATGGCAAAAGTATTCCAGATCTCCTTGAACCGCCAAGTCGGGTTGCTGTTTTCATGGCCGAAACATAGCCTACTCTGCCATCTTCATCCACAGCAGCAATGAATACCGGATCAGCATCCGCGGCAGGAGGCTCAGCGCGCCGACCGGCTCTATTCCTCTCCGGTTTGATGGATGCCTGGGCAACCTTGTTAACCACGGCAGTTACCCGGGAGACACAGGATCAACATAATGCAAATATTGCGAAGCTGAAGGACCAGATAACACATGCTAAGGAGGACCTAGCAACTGAGGACGCTAGGTTGGCTGAAGAACGGGCCGCTTTGGATGCCCAGTCACAGCAGATATAGGCGTAGAACTACCGGCTCATGCTGGATCAGAATGCATCAAATGATGTAATGCGGAGAAAGTATCGGTCATGTATGCCACCAGTCTTCGAGGGAGTAAATCTTTTCAATACACCGGGGGCTGGGCCGAGTAATCCGGTAGCCACAAACCGGACCGATACGCCGAGGGCAGCACCGGATCAACCTCGAACAATGGAACCACCTTGACGAACGGATAACCCGCCGCAATACGTGTCAACACCGCCGGGTCACTTTTCGAGCCCTTTGGATAACATGATTGCTGCAGCATCTCACCTAGCAGCTATGCCGATGGAGGGCGATTCACTGGCAGCCATTAAGACACGGCGAGCCAGAGATCTTCTTTAAACCGCCGTGGTGCAGCAGCAGGCTTATTCCTACAGCCAGGATATAATTCATTCATCTACCCGTCCGAGCAAAAGTTACAGTAGGCACATGGATGAACCGGAAGTGTCTAGCAGTGCGCGGCGCCGCAATGTTCCCCAAGGACCCAATCTGGCACACGGCGAGGTAAATGCTAAAGACGTGGTGGATAATGGCAGGGCACGAAGGGAGGCCGCTTTGGCAGCACAATATACGGGCCATTATCAACCCGCCCCGGTTCAGCCTGCAGCGTGAGTAGACCGTGGTACCGGGTTAGCCTTCAGTTCCGAGGGAGTGCCTTGTCTCATTCCGGCTCTACGTAATGTGCGACTGCCTAAAGATTTCAAGGGTCCACGTAAGGTGCCGAATTACACGGCTGATCAGCCACCCGAGGCGTGGGTCGAGAGTTATAGATGGCATGGAGATGCTGGATGTGGATGAAGCGGCTTGTGCAAAGTATTTCATGATGATGTTGGAAGGGACAGCCCGTACTTGGTTGAAAAACCTACCAGCTAACTCCATCGAGTCGTGGGACTAGCTGAAAGCCCGGTTTATAGCCAATTTCAAAGACACATGCAAACAACCTATGTCCATTGTGGATCTGGATGTCTGTGTTCAAGGGGAGAACGAGTCAACAACTCATTGGGTGCGCCGGGTTTCAGAGGTTTTGCATTCATCGGACCGGATTAATGTTGGCCAAGCGATCATAATGCTGGAGCGCAATTGCCGGTTTAAGTCACTAAAGATGAAGTTGGGACGGCTCAAGCGCCACTACAATGACACGGGAACACATATGGAAGCATTGGTCAAATATGCCGATTCTGATAATACCAAGGATCCCGATTCTGATGAAGAGAAACCGGAGAAGGGAAAGAAGAACGGCGGTGCAAAAGGTCAGCATCACAACCAAGGAGGCCACGGAGGTAATGGTAAACGCAAAGCAGATAGTTCAGATTTTGTAGCTAACACCAATATGCAGCGTCGTAAAGGTAAACCGCCCCAGCGCGGCAGAGGGATGAATTTAAGTCGAGTTCGTTGTTTTGGAGATTCTGATCTGGTGGCTCAGCAAGTCTCTGGTACTTGGGATTCTAAGGATCCACTCATGACGGCTTATAGACGTGAGGTGGATATTGTGGCAGGTCACTTTATGGGTTACCAGGTTGAGCACATTGACCGGCACAAAAATGAAGCAGCGGACGCTTTAAGCCGGCTGGGATCTCAGCGTAAACCGGTACCACCCAATACCTTTTTAGATATCATGCATAACCCGTCTGTTAAGTTGCCTTCAGAGGAAGATTTAGCTGTTCCTGATCCGGAGGCTCAATTGGTGGCCGCTTTACACATCACTCCGGATTGGACGGTTCCATATTTGGCATATATGAACCGGGGCGAGCTACCAGATGATGAGGTTTTTGCCAGGAAGATAATCCGGCGGTCCAAGTCCATGGTGGTTCACAATGGCGAGTTACACCATTGCAGTGTCTCACGCATGTTTCAACATTGTGTTTCTCCTGAAGAAGGACAAGAGATTCTACGTGAAATTCATGAGGGGGATTGTGGTCACCATGCCGGTTCAAAATCCCTGGTAGCTAAAGCTTTTCGTCATGGGTTCTATTGGTTGAGATCTCATGCTGATGCGGAGGATCTGGTAAAGCGGTGCGACGCTTGTCAGAAGTTTTCACGTCGAGCTCATGTTCCGGCTCAAGAACTATGGATGATTCCTATCACTTTGCCTTTTTCCACTTGGGGGCTTGATATGGTGGGCCCTTTTAAGCGTTCCAAAGATAAGAAGACCCACCTGTTGGTGGCGGTTGACAAGTTCACTAAATGGGAGCCCGTCAGCAAGTGTGATGCAGCCACGACGGTTCAATTCGTCAAAAAGGTCATTTTCTGTTTTGGGTTTCCACACAGCATTATCACAGATAATGGCACTTATCTTTCTAAAGGCGAGATGGAGGAGTTTTGTCAATGAGAGCACATCCGGCTTGATGTAGCATCTGTGGCTCATCCCCAGTCTAATGGTCAAGCAGAGAGGGTGAATCAACAAATCTTGAAGGGTATCAAGCCCCAGCTTATGGTTCCTTTGAAGCGGACGCCGGGTTGTTGGGTGGAAGAATTACCATATGTGTTATGGAGTATAAACACCACCCCAAACAGATCCACGGGTTATACACCTTTCTTCATGGTTTACGGGTTGAGGCTGTCCTCCCAAGTGATATTCGTCATGACTCACCCCGGGTCGCTAATTATGTTGAAGCAGACAATGAGCAAGCACGCCAAGAGGCGCTGGACCTGTTAGATGAGAAACGGGACATGGCTTTGGCTCGATCAGCGGTTTATCAACAAGACCTGCAGCGTTATCACAGCCGCCGGGTTAAGACACGAACCTTTCAAGAAGGCAACTTGGTGCTCCGGCTAATCCAGGATCAGACCGATATGCACAAGTTATCCCCACCTTGGGAAGGACCATTTGTGGTCAGCAAAAATCTGCACAACGGATCATACTACCTCATTGACGTTCGAGAAAACTCATGCAGTTCCGAGGAGGAGACCCGACGGCCTTGGAACATAGCTCTCCTTCGTCCATAGAACACTTGAGCCATAGGCTTTTCTTATGTACATATTTCGACAATGTATATATTATGATCAAATATAATAAACCAGCATCCTTGCTATAAGCAGGGCCTCTGCTGTTTTTTCTCAAATATCCTTTGAGTTACATGGGGGCTTCAGCTTACAAAGCAGAGTACTACCTGTTAAACCGGCTATCATGCCATAATACAACTTGGGAGCTTCACACCCAAGGGGCCAAAGTGAGTCTGGATGCTATGCACAGCTCAAACATAGGCACCCATGAGCACAGCTCACAAAGTTACTTGGGGGGTCTTTGTGTAAAATACCAAGGAGTTTAAAAGGACCCTAGTAGCTGGGTATCGACCCACGGCTTGGAAGCCTGGTGTATTCACCTAAAACCCTGGGTTAACCTGCCTTCATCAAGTAAGCCACTCCTATCCAGGTAATCCTGGCATGATCCATCGAACGTTTGACAGTTACTCTCATTGAGACCCTGAACTTGTCAAAGTTAAAACGATGATTGGTTAGTTGGAGGCCCATCTTAAAAGGCTTTGTCAAATGGTTCAACTCAGTGGCCTGGCAGCCCATGAAAAGCCTAGAATTTGGGCCTGGGAGCCCTTGAAAAGCCTCGACTACAAGTTTTATTTGCTTTCTAAAATTTCTCTCCTTTGTTAACAGTTTTCAGTTAAACCGGCGTCTCTTGACCCGTATGACTTTTCATTCATTATATAAACCCGGTGTTTTTAACCCGGCTTGGTTTCAACTATAAGTTGTAAAACCAAATCCAACTGTAAACCGATGTTTATTAACCCGGTCTGGCTTTGACTATGTGTCACCATTTTGATCATCTGGTGTTCATTGTAACCCGGCATGGCTTCTTACTTAACATCATTACATGGTGAGATGTCAAACAGTTCCAGATATGGGTTTTCACCCTTACTACAATAAAAGTTGGTAAACCGACTAAGTGATTTCATATCACAGGTATAAGTTATTTCATATTTATTCCGCTTTGGTTATTAGCCATGCTTTATCTTGGGCATTATGACCCGTCCGGCGGTAAACCGCCAGGACAATTCTTTTTGTGCAGACATAGGGATTGCATATTATATTATGATACATAAGCCAACATTGCAATTATCATGGCGGATCACACAAAGTATATCCCAGTGCACGATGGCAGCAGATCAAAGTATTTTTGCTAGCCTATTACAAGGCGCTTTAAGGCCCAAAATATGGAATTGTTTCTTCCAACAGGACAAAGTTTCTGAAGTGGCAACCAGATTGTTGGATCAAGCCTCATCACCATGTTGACGTGAAGTAGATGGGTCATTTGGCGTCGGTTCAACCTCCTCCTCCCCATCAAGTGGCTGGAAGTCAGTGGTGGTCCAGTCAATCCGGGTTAAAGCCTGAAAGACAGCCTCTTCACTTATAAGTTTAGTCGGATCAACGTCAGGGGCGTAAGTGTGCTTACGGATTGGCGGAATAAGATTTTGCACTTCTGGAATGATAGCCTCAATCCGTTTGTTGTTGGCATCATAGAAGGACCAGTGAACCGTCAAGTTAGCTTCTTCTGCCAACTGACTCGCCAGAGGACGCATCTCCCTTGTCACTTTTTTGAGGGCTTCGTTATCAGACTCTGCCCCGTTTTCTTGTTCACTGGGAAAGCCCTTGGCAATGTCAACCGGATCTAGATCAGCTATCCATGCTTTGGCGCAGGTAAGTACTAACAAAGCGTCAGCCCTGGAAGCGGATCGCTTCACCTCTTCTATCTGGGCTGGCATCATGGATAACCTGGCTAGAGTGTCCTTGATTAATGTTGGGGCCGAATTGTTGTAGGAGGTTGCGCAGATAACCCGTTGGGCACCGGTATACAACTGTTCAATCAGTGTATAGGCTGCCTTCAGCTTCATCCGCATATCAGAGCCCAGATGAGCAATGCAGCCACCTACAGCGGTTTAAGAATTTCATGTTAAACCGGCAGATTTCAAAGATGGTCATTCAAGAAGCCTTGGCAAAAATTACTTACCAAATATTGCAGAGGTCATGGCATCCACTTGGTGTTTCAATCCAGTAAGCTCTTCCGCCACCGGTTTAAGAGCCGACTCGGCATCTTCAACCCGCTTCAGCAATGCAGCCTTTTCAGTGTCCCAGTTGGCACGCTCAGTCTTGAACCACTCTTTGAGTTGCTCCATGGTGGTTAAAGCGGTTTTCAACTCATCCTTGGCCCTGGAAGTTTCTGCTTGTTGGGATTTTATGTTCTCTTGAAGATCCGCAATTTGAGAGCCTTGTTGATTTATCTCAGTCAACAGTTAGAAGAGCATGTCAGTATCTTCTCGAAAGTCCCAAGCATATAACCAGTTATACACTTGGCACTTGGGGGCTAATGCGGATTACCTTTTTCTACTGATTGATTGAAGTCCCAAGGATTAATACAAGTTTTAATCTAGGCACTTGGGGGCTAATGTGTTGGAAATATGCCCTAGAGGCAATAATAAATTAGTTATTATTATTATATTTCCTTGTTCATGATAATCGTTTATTATCCATGCTGTAATTGTATTGATAGGAAACTCAGATACATGTGTGGGCACATAGACAATACCAAGTCCCTAGTAAGCCTCTAGATGACTAGCTCGTTGATCAATAGATGGTTACGGTTTCCTGACCATGGACATTGGATGTCGTTGATAACTGGATCACATCATTAGGAGAATGATGTGATGGACAAGACCCAATCCTAAGCCTAGCACAAAGATCGTAGTTCGTATGCTAAAGCTTTTCTAATGTCAAGTATCATTTCCTTAGACCATGAGATTGTGCAACTCCCGGATACTGTAGGAATGCTTTGGGTGTACCAAACGTCACAACGTAACTGGGTGGCTATAAAGGTGCACTACAGGTATCTCCGAAAGATCCTGTTGGGTTGGCACGAATTGAGACCGGGGTTTGTCACTCCGTGTAACGGAGAGGTATCTCTGGGCCCACTCGATAGGACATCATCATAATGTGCACAATGTGACCAAGGGGTTGATCACGAGATGATGTGTTACGGAACGAGTAAAGAGACTTGCCGGTAACGAGATTGAACAAGGTATCGGCATACCGACGATCGAATCTCGGGCAAGTACAATACCGCTGGACAAAGGGAATTGTATACGGGGTCGATTGAGTCCTTGACATCGTGGTTCATCCGATGAGATCATCGTGGAACATGTGGGAGCCAACATGGGTATCCAGATCCCGCTGTTGGTTATTGACCGGAGAATGTCTCGGTCATGTCTGCATGATTCCCGAACCCATAGGGTCCACACACTTAAGGTTCGGTGACGCTAGGGTTATAAAGGAAGTTTGTATGTGGTTACCGAATGTTGTTCGGAGTCTCGGATGAGATCCCGGACGTCACGAGGAGTTCCGGAATGGTCCAGAGGTAAAGATTTATATATGGGAAGTCCTGTTTTGGTCACTGGAAAAGTTTCGGGTTTTATCAGTAACGTACCGGGACCACCGGGAGGGTCCCGGGGGTCCACCAAGTGGGGCCACCATCCCCGGAGGGCTGCATGGGCCAAGTGTGGGAGGGGATGCACCCACAAGGGCCCAACGCGCCTAGGGTTTGGGGGAGGGGGCGCACCCACCTAACTTGGGGGGCAAGTTTCCCCTCTCCCCCCCTTGGCCGCACCCTAGATGGGTTTGGGCTGGCCGCCGCCCCTAGGGGTGGAACCCTAGGTGGGGGCGCAGCGCTCCCTCTCCCCCTATATATACTTGCGGGTTTTGGGGCTGCCAACAGATGAGTTTTGACCTCTCCCTGGCGCAGCCCTACCTCTCTCCCTTCTCCTCTCCCGCCGTGCTTGGCGAAGCCCTGCAGGATTGCCACGCTCCTCCATCACCACCACGCCATTGTGCTGTTGCTGGACGGAGTCTTCCTCAACCTCTCCCTTTCTCCTTGCTGGATCAAGACGCGGAGGTGCCGTCCATTCGTCACTAGGATCTCCGGTGATTTGGATCACGACGAGTATGACTCCTTCAACCCCGTTCTCTTGAACGCTTCTGCTTAGCGATCTACAAGGGTATGTAGATGCACTCTCCTTACCCTCGTTGCTGGTTTCTCCATAGATAGATCTTGGTGACATGTAGGAAAATTTTGAATTTCTGCTACGTTCCCCAACAGTGGCATCATGAGCTAGGTCTATTGCGTAGATTCTATGCACGAGTAGAACACAAAGTAGTTGTGGGCGTTGATTTTGTTCAATATGCTTACCGTTACTAGTCCAATCTTGTTTCGACGGTATTGTGGGATGAAGCGGCCCGGACCGACCTTACACATACTCTTACGTGAGACAGGTTCCACCGACTGACATGCACTTGGTGCATAAGGTGGCTAGCGGGTGCCTGTCTCTCCCACTTTAGTCGGAACAGATTCGATGAAAAGGGTCCTTATGAAGGGTAAATAGCAATTGTCATATCACGTTGTGGTTTTGCGTAGGTAAGACACGTTCTTGCTAGAAACCCATAGCAGCCACGTAAAACATGCAAACAACAATTAGAGGGTGTCTAACTTGTTTTTGCAGGGTATGCTATGTGATGTGATATGGCCAAGAAGAATGTGATGAATGATATGTGATGTATGAGATTGATCATGTTCTTGTAATAGGAATCACGACTTGCATGTCGATGAGTATGACAACTGGCAGGAGCCATAGGAGTTGTCTTTATTTATTGTATGACCTGCGTGTCATTGAACAACGCCATGTAATTACTTTATTTTATTGCTAACCGGTAGCCATAGTAGTAGAAGTAATAAGTTGGCGAGACAACTTCATGGAGACACGATGATGGAGATCATGATGATGGAGATCATGGTGTCATGCCGGTGACTATGATAATCATGGAGCCCCAAAGATGGAGATCAAAAGGAGCAAAATGATATTGGCCATATCATGTCACTATTTTGATTGCATGTGATGTTTATCATGTTTCTACATCTTATTTTCTTAGAACGACGGTAGTAAATAAGATGATCCCTTATTAAAATTTCAAGAAAGTGTTCCCCCTAACTGTGCACCGTTGTGAAAGTTCGTTGTTTCGAAGCACCACATGATGATCGGGTGTGATAGATTCTTACGTTCACATACAACGGGTGTAAGCCAGATTTACACACGCGAAACACTTAGGTTAACTTGACGAGCCTAGCATGTACAGACATGGCCTCGAAACACAAGAGACCGAAAGGTCGAGCATGATTCGTATAGTAGATACGATCAACATGAAGATGTTCACCGATGATGACTAGTCCGTCTCACATGATGATCGGACACAGCCTAGTTGACTCGGATCATGTAATCACTTAGATGACTAGAGGGATGTCTATCTGAGTGGGAGTTCATTAGATGAACTTAATTATCCTGAACATAGTCAAAAGCCCTTTGCAAATTATGTCATAGCTCGCGCGTTAGTTCTACTATTTTAGATATGTTCCTAGAGAAAATATAGTTGAAAGTTGTCAGTAGCGATTATGCGATCAGTAGAAAGCTTATCCTCAATGCACCGCTCAGTGTGCAGAACCCCAAAACGTCGTCTGTGGATGTTGCAAACATCGGACATACACGTTTTGATAACTACGTGATAGTTCAGTTAAACGGTTTAGAGTTGAGGCACCAAAGACGTTTTTCGAAACGTCGCGGAACATATGAGATGTTTCGAGGGCTGAAATTGGGATTTCAGGCTCGTGCCCACGTCAAGAGGTATAAGACCTCCGACGATTTTTCTTAGCCTGCAAACTAAGGGAGAAAAGCTCAATCGTTGAGCTTGTGCTCAGATTGTCTGAGTGCAATAATCACTTTAATCGAGTGGGAGTTGATCTTCCAGATGGCATAGTGATGTTTCTCCAAAGTCATTGCCACCAAGCTGCTAGAGCTTCGTGATGAACTATAACAAATCAGGGATAGATATGATGATCCTTGAGATATTCACGATGTTTGACACCACGAAAGTAGAAATCAAGAAGGAGCATCAATTGTTGATGGTTAGTGAAACCACTAGTTTCAAGAAGGGCAAGGGCAAGAAGGGGCACTTCATGAAACGGCAAATCAGTTGCTGCTCCAGTGAAGAAACCCAAGGTTGAACCCAAACCCGAGACTAAGTGCTTCTGTAATAAGGGAACAATCACTGGAGAAGAATTACCCTAGATACTTGGTAGATAAGAAGGCTGGCAACATTGATAGAAGTATAATGGATATACATTATGTTAATGTGTACTTTACTAGTAATCCTAGTAGCACCAGGGTATTAGATACCGGTTCGGTTGCTAAGTGTTAGTAACTCAAAATAAAAGCTACGGAATAAAAGGAGACTAGCTAAAGGTGAGCTGACAATATGTGTTGGAAGTGTTTCCAAGGTTGATGTGATCAAGCATCGCACGCTCCCTCTACCATCGAGATTGGTCTTAAACCTAAATAATTGTTATTTGGTGTTTGCGTTGAGCGTAGACATGCTTGGATTATGTCTATCGCAATACGGTTATTCATTTAAGGAGAATAATGGTTACTCAGTTTATTTGAATAATACCTTTAATGGTATTGCACCTAAAAGGAATGGTTTATTGAATCTCGATCGTAGTGATACACATTTTCATGCCAAAAGATATAAGATAGTAATGATAGTACCACTTACTTGTGGCACTACCATGTAAGTCATATTGGTGTAAAACGCATGAAGAAGCGCCATGTTGATGGATCTTTGACTCACTCGTTTTTGGAAAGTTTGAGACATGCGAACCATGTCTCTTGGTATGTACGCATGAAGAAACTCCATGCAGATGGATCATTTGGACTCACTTGATTCTAAATCACTTGAGACATGCAAATCATACCACATGGGCAAGATGACTGAAAAGCCTCGTTTTCAGTAAGATGGAACAAGATAGCAACTTGTTGGAAGTAATACATTTTGATGTGTGCAGTCCAATGAGTGCTGAGGCATGCAGTGAATATCGTTATGTTCTTACTTCACAGATGATTCGAGTAGATGTTGTATATTTACTTGATGAAACACAAGTCTGAATTATTGAATGGTTCAAGTAATTTCAGAGTGAAGTTGAAGATCATCGTGACAAGAGGATAAAATGTCTATGATATGAACATAGAGATGAGTATCTGAGTTACGAGCTTTGGCACGCAATTAAGACACTGTAGAAATTGTTTCACAATTAATACCACCTGGAACACCATAGTGTGATGGTGTGTCCGAACATCATAGTTGCACCCTATTGGATATGGTGCGTACCATGATGTCTCTTATCGAATTACCACTATCGTTCATGGGTTAGGCAATAGAGACAACCACACTCACTTTAATAGGGCACCACGTAATTCCGTTTAGACGACACCGTTTGAACTATGGTTTGGAGAAACCTAAGTTGTCGTTTCTTAAAAGTTTGGGGCTGCGACGCTTATGTGAAAAAGTTTCAGGTTGATGAGCTCGAACCCAAAAAGGATAAAAATGCATCTTCATAGGACACCCAAAACAGTTGGGTATACCTCCTATCTCAGATCCGGAAGCAAACGTAATTGTTTCTAGAAACGGGTCCTTTCTCGAGGAAAAGTTTCTCTCGAAAGAATTGAGTGGGAAGATGGTGGAGACTTGATGAGGTTACTGAACCGTCACTTAAACTAGTGTGTAGCAGGGCACAGGACTTTGTTCCTGTGGCGCCTACACCAATTGAAGTAGAAGCTTATGATAGTGATCATGAAGTTTTGGATCAAGTCACTATCATACCTCGTAGGGTGACAAGGATGCGTACTACTTCAGAGTGGTACGCAATCCTGTCCTAGAGGTCATGTTGCTAGACAACAATGAACCTACGAGCTATGGAGAAGCGATGGTGGGCCCAGATTTTGACGAATGGCTCGAGGCCACAAAATCCGAGAAAGGATCCATGACTTTGGAAGAAATACTTGATGGTCGCAAGGCCGTTGGGTACAGATGGATTTTAAAAGGAAGACAGACAATGATGGTAAGAATCACCATTAAGAAAGCTCGACTTGTCATTAAGATGTTTTCCGACAAGTTCAAGGAGTTGACTACGGTGAGGCTTTCTCACTCGTAGCGATGCTAAGAGTGTGTTGGAAATGGATTAGCAGTTACTGCATTATTTATGAAATCTTGCAGATAGAATGTCAAAACATTGTTTCCTCGACAGTTTTCTTGAGGAAAGGTTGTATGTGATACAACCAGAAGGTTTTGACAATCCTGAAGAACGCTAACAAATATGCAAAACTCCAGCAATCCTTCTAAGGACTGGAGTAAGCATCTCGGAGTTGGAATGTACGCTTTGATGAGATGATCAAAGATTTTGGGTTTATACAAAATTTATGAGAAACTTGTATTTCCAAAGAAGTGAGTGGGAGCACTATAGAATTTCTGATGAGTATATGTTGTTGACATATTGATGATCAGAAATGATGTAGAATTTCTGGAAAGCATATAGGGTTATTTGAAAAGTGTTTTTCAATAGAAAACCTGGAATAAGCTGCTTGAACGTTGAGCATCAAGATCTATGAGGATAGATCAAAAACGCTAAATGGTACTTTCAAATGAGCACATACCTTGACATGATCTTGAAGGTGTTCAAGATGGATCAGTCAAAGAAGGAGTTCTTGCCTGAGTTGTAAGGTATGAAGTTAAGAGTTAAAGCTCGACCACGGCAGAAGAGAGAGAAAGGACGAAGGTCGTCCCCTATGCTTCAGGCGTAGGCTCTATAGTATGCTATGTTGTGTACCGCACCGGAAGTGTACCTTGCCATGAGTCAGTCAAGGGGTACAAGAATGATCCAGGAATAGATCATTGGACAGCAGTCAAAATTGTCCTTGGAGTAAACAAAGGACATGTTTCTTGATTATGGAGGTGATAAAGAGTTCGACGTAAAGGGTTACGTCGATGCAAGCTTTAACACCTATCTGAATGACTCTGAGTAGCAAACCGGATACGTATAGTGGAGCAACCATTTTGGAATAGCTCCAAATGGAGCGTGGAAGCAGCATTTACAATATGACATAGAGAATTGCGAAATACATACGGATCTGAATCTTGCAGACCCGTTGACTAAAACCTCTCTCACAAGCAAAACATGATCAAACCCCAGAACTCATTCAGTCTTAATCACATGGTGATGTGAACTAGTTTAGTGACACTAGTAAACTCTTTGGATGTTGGTCACATGGCGATGTGACCTATCAGTGTTAATCACATGGCGATGTGAACTAGATTATTGACTCTAGTGCAAGTGGGAGACTGTTGGAAATATGCCCTAGAGGCAATAATAAATTAGTTATTATTATTATATTTCCTTGTTCATGATAATCGTTTATAATCCATGATGTAATTGTATTGATAGGAAACTCAAATACATGTGTGGGTACATAGACAACACCAAGTCCCTAGTAAGCCTCTAGATGACTAGCTCGTTGATCAATAGATGGTTATGATTTCCTGACCATGGACATTGGATGTCGTTGATAATGGGATCACATCATTAGGAGAATGATGTGATGGACAAGACCCAATCCTAAGCCTAGCACAAAGATCGTAGTTCGTATGCTAAAGCTTTTCTAATGTCAAGTATCATTTCCTTAGACCATGAGATTGTGCAACTCCCGAATACCGTAGGAATGCTTTGGGTGTACCAAACGTCACAACGTAACTGGGTGGCTATAAAGGTGCACTACAGGTATCTCTGAAAGTGTCTGTTGGGTTGGCACGAATCGAGACTGGGATTTGTCACTCTGTGTAACGGAGAGGTATCTCTGGGCCCACTCGGTAGGACATCATCATAATGTGCACAATGTGACCAAGGGGTTGATCATGGGATGATGTGTTACGGAACGAGTAAAGAGACTTGTCGGTAACGAGATTGAACAAGGTATCGACATACCGACGATCGAATCTCGGGCAAGTACAATACCGCTAGACAAAGGGAATTGTATACGAGATCGATTGAGTCCTTGACATCGTGGTTCATCCAATGAGATCATCGTGGAACATGTGGGAGCCAACATGGGTATCCAGATCCCGTTGTTGGTTATTGACCGGAGAACGTCTCGGTCATGTCTGCATGATTCCCGAACCCGTAGGGTCTACACACTTAAGGTTCGTTGACGCTAGGGTTATAAAGGAAGTTTGAATGTGGTTACCGAATGTTGTTCGGAGTCCTGGATGAGATCCCGGATGTCACGAGGAGTTCCAGAATGGTCCGGAGGTAAAGATTTATATATGGGAAGTCCTGTTTTGGTCACCGGAAAAGTTTCGGGTTTTAACGGTAACGTACCGGGACCACCGGGAGTGTCCCGGGGGTCCACCAAGTGGGGCCACTATCCCCGGAGGGCTTCATGGGCCAAATGTGGGAGGGGACCAGCCCCAGGTGGGCTGGTGCGCCCCCCACAAGGGCCCAAGGCGCCTAGGGTTTGGGGGAGGGGGCGCACCCACCTAACTTGGGGGGCAAGTTTCCCCTCTCCCCCCCCCCTTGGCCGCACCCTAGATGGGTTTGGGCTGGCCGCCGCCCCTAGGGGTGGAACCCTAGGTGGGGGCGCAGCCCTCCCTCTGCCCCTATATATACTTGAGGGTTTTGGGGCTGCCAACAGATGAGTTTTGACCTCTCCCTGGCGCAGCCCTACCTCTCTCCCTTCTCCTCTCCCGCGGTGCTTGGCGAAGCCTTGCAGGATTGCCACGCTCCTCCATCACCACCACGCCATTGTGCTGCTGCTGGACGGAGTCTTCCTCAACCTCTCCCTCTCTCCTTGCTGGATCAAGGCATGGGAGACGTCACCGGGCTGTACGTGTGTTGAACGCGGAGGTGCCGTCCGTTCGGCACTAGGATCTCCGGTGATTTGGATCATGATGAGTACGACTCCTTCAACCCCGTTCTCTTGAACGCTTCCGCTTAGCGATCTACAAGGGTATGTAGATGCACTCTCCTTACCCTCATTGCTGGTTTCTCCATAGATAGATCTTGGTGACACGTAGGAAAATTTTGAATTTCTGCTACGTTCCCCAACATAATGTGTGTTTGATTAAAAAATACACAAGGAAAATCAACAAAGTACAGTATGGAATATAGAAGTCCTGGTTTGACTTTGCAAGACAAACCGGCCCTTGGGGGCTACAATACAATGAAGGTACAGAATAAAGGATAAAAGTGTTTACCTCATAGCGTTCCTTCATCAGATTTACCAAACCGGCCTCATAATCCCGGCTTGTGAAGAGGCGGTTCAAGAAACCGGAATGAAGATCCTGAGCAGACAGATAAGCATAGCTTGACAAGTTGGTCTTCCCCTTCCCCTTGCCCATAAAAGCAAATTCGTCCTTGGCGGAATGTTTGGACAAAACAACTGGATTGCCCGGGGCGATATAAGCAGTGCCAGTAACAACAACATCATCATCATCTTTGGCTGGGCTCGTTGGATTGATATTATCTTTGGCTGGGCTTGGCGGATTGGCAGCAGGGCTTGGTGGATTGGCAGCAGGGCTTGGCGGATCAGCAGTCGAAGTCCGCGGATCAACAACTGGACTTGGAGGTGTGGCATGTGGACTTGATGTATCAACATGTGTAACCGGATCAGCCTCCGGCGGATTAGCGTCAGTAGCTGGGTCTTGCGGAGCAGAGTCATCAATGCCAATATCAGGATTTTTACCAGCATTTTCTGGGGTCTTCTCTGGATCAACATCGCCAGTAGGGCCGCTGGTCTTAGCTTTATTGCTCAATCGGGCCTTGGCACTACAACATCAAAAGTAAAGAGTATGATAAACCGACGCATGAAGAAACAAATCAAAAAGCAATATGCTTACCCAGCGACGGTCTTGAGGGGAGGCAGCTGAGTGGTGGATGAACCGCCAGACAAATTAGAAGACGCCTGGTAATTCAGATCAGACGGATTGAGTGGGCATCGGAAGAAACCCTTCAAGAGATAAAGTTTTTCAGGAGAACAAATCACCTCTGGGCGACGCTTCCGGGTTGGTGTATCTGGTAAATCGGACGAGGTGATTTGCTAGCCACTGTGCCGGGTTGTGCGACATTCTTCAGCTTGCTGTGTCTTCAAAGGAACTTTTGGATCCAAATGAGCAAGGGGGTGAGAGCATTTTACTTTCCGAACTGCACGGCGAACTCTTTGAACCGGCACAAGATCTGAATCGGAAGAAAGAGAGATTACCTCAACATAGTCTGCACGGCTGGCCTCTGCATCATCCTGGGAATAATCATTGTCAATAAGGTGTACGAAAAAGAAACCAAGGGAGTCAAGTTCTACCTCTGCATCCGATTCATCAACTGTTGGAAATATGCCCTAGAGGCAATAATAAAAGGATTATTATTATATTTCCTTGTTCCTGATAATTGTCAGGACCCCGATCCTAAGTCACACCGATCTAGCATGTAACACTTCATATCACTTTGCAGCCTCACGCACGGTATTCCCACGGGTGCCACCTTACCTGGCCCGGGACCGTTTGCGCCTTTTGGCTCACGTATATGATAGTGCCGCTAGCATCCATATGACAAAGAACCCGGGCTGACATGGCTAGTCGTGAACCCAAAGTGGCACTAACTTACAGGGACAGGCATACATGACCCAACAACGAACGTGTCGGTCATCAGCGAGTGAATCCGGGCTGTAGCACTGGGCTAGCAGGACTCCGGTGAACCGGGTTGTAGTGGGCTAATAGGACTCCGGTATTCATCGCGTGACATTTCCCTAAAGGGACAGACACAGGAACGAAGAAGGACACATGCCGGCCAGCCTAAGTGTTCCGGAGCAGTAGCAAGCTACCAAGGCTCAGTGGAAACACTAGGAGACATTTCCCGGTAAGAGAGGCTACTAAGAATAAACAACTAGATAGTCAGATCCCACACATACCAAGCATTTCAATAACATACACACAATATGCTCGATATGTGCAAATACAACATGGCATCACAACATGACCCTACAACTCAATTATTTTATTTAATAGGCTCCATGGAGCGAGATATTACAAACATGGGTCTCTCGACCCAGCATTCAGAGCATACAATTCAAAGCACAAGCGGAAGCTTAACATGTCTGAGTATAGACGTCTACAAATGAAAAAGGCTGAAAAGCCTGACTATCTACCAGATCCTGCTGAGGGCACAAGATCGTAGCTGAGGTAACAAGCTAAACGTCGAAGTCCATGTGGAACTACTAGCGAGACTGAAGTCTCTCTGCAAAAACATAAGATAGGCAAACGTGAGTACAAATGTACCCAGCAAGACTTACATCAGATCTAGCTACATATGCATCATTATCAACAAAGGGGATGGTGGGGTTTAACTGCAGCAAGCCAGCTTTGACTCGGTGGCTATCCTGAACTACGACTGCAAGTAACTCTTTTGAGGTGGCGCACATGAGTCCACATATTCACCATATCAATACACTACTATGGATCCGCTCCCGTCTCCCTACGAGAACGCCATCCATAGCACTCACGCTTATCTTGCGCATTTTAAAGTATCCACTTTCACTTGTCTATGAACTGTTATAGGCAACCCAGAAGTCCTTTACCGCGGACACGGCTATTCGAATAGATGATGTTAACCCTGCAGGGGTGTACTTCTTCATACATGTTTCCACCACTTAGCGTCTGCACATGACATGTGCTCGGCAGACTTCAAGCGAAAGCCGACGTGGGTGTAGACCACGACCTACCTAAACACCTAAGTCTCTAGTCCAGGTTTATCGCCTATTCAGGTTCCATCCGCAGGGAGTCCAGCCGAGGTTTCCACATACGGCCCCGAACGATGTGTACAGGGTTCCGTGACACCAAACGGGCGCTCGATATACCCGGCCACGTGCCTACCGCATCACAGCCCACCCCTCCGGTCAGCGCTGTGCACGGCCTCCAGCATACTACAAACACCAGAAACTACTTGCAACTCCTGGACAGAGGACAAGGGTGAATAAGAAGTCGAGCGGGGTCATATTTCAGGGCCCAATGCATGGTAGTAGCTGAATCATGGATCACAAACACAGAACTCAGTTCCTGAGGACGGCTTCAATGAGACAACCCACCATGTACTCCTACATGGCCTCTCACCGATACCTTTACCAAATCGTGTTCACACACTTAGCTCACACATAGTAGGACATGTTCACACACCTCTGATTCATCCCCGATGAATCAAACCTGACTCAACTCTAAGCAGTAGCAGGCATGACAACCAAGCATGAATGAGTAGGCACAACAGGGCTCAAACAACTCCTACTCATGCTAGTGGGTTTCATCTATTTACTGTGGCAATGACAGGTCATGTGGAGGATAAAGGGGTTCAGCTACCGCAACAAGTAACAAATGAATCGTTGTTGTCCTAATGCAGTAAAAGAGAGTAGGGCGAGAGAGTAGGATTGTATCGGAATGAACAAGGGGGTTTTGCTTGCCTGGCACTTCTGAAGATAGCATTGAGTCGTCATCAGTGTTAACGATCACAACGTCAGTACAACGTCTACCGAGGGGGAACAACACCAACAAACAGAGAAGAAACACGATCAATGCAATGCACAATATGATGCATGCTATGACATGGCAATATGAATGTGTTTTCGGCTAACGCAAGCTAGAACTGATTGAGATGAGTCCATTTGAACCAAAGATTCAAATGCAAATCCATTTTAAGAGGTCATATTAGTGCATTAACTTGTTTCATCTAAACAGTAGGGTTAAGTTGCTCTACCATGCATGAAAATGCCATAAATAGATTCTTTGGATTTTTCTGATAATTTTTCGTATATAATTTGTTTGATTTGGAGCTACGGTTGATTTACTATGATTTTTAGAAGTTTGCAACAATTTCTGGAATTTTCTATATAAAAATAAATCCAGAAATTAGTTATTGCGTCAGCAGTGCGTCAGGGTGACGTCAGTGGTCAAAGGGGGCGTCCAGGTCAACCTGACCAGTGGGTTCCGCCTGTCAGTAGATAATTAGACTAACTAATTTTGATTAAACCTAAAGTAGGTTAATTAGCAGAGGGCCCCACCTAGTCAACTAAGTCAGCGGGGTCAAACCCGCCGGTCAACGGGTCAAAGCCTGCCGGCGTTTAGCCGCCGGCGAGGCCAAACGCGGCAGCGTGCTGTGGGTTTTGCCCATAGGGCTTCATTTGCTACGCGGAGAGCAGCTACGGGCAGCTGGTGCTCGCCTGCATCCAGCCGTGGTGATGGCTTGGCCGGGGAGTGGCCGGAGCATCGCCGGCGACGAGTTTGGTGGAGGCCGAAGCTCGGGCCAGCTCGTGTGCGTGGCTGCAGTGGCCTAGGCGGTGTGGCGCTAGCACCTACGGCCTCTACGTGGCGCGAGGAGTGTGACGGGCACAAGCCCATGACCAAATGGTCACCGGAGTAGCACCGATGACGAGGTCAGGCGGTGGCGCGTTCGGGCACAGGAGACGCGGCATCTATGGTACTCTAGGGGCGAAACGGAAAGCACAGGGAGGTTCAGCAGCTCACAGAGAAACCGCAGGGATGGTCAACATGCTCGGGGAGGGCTCGGTGCGGTCGGAACGGCGGCGGCGATCTGGGCGGCCTGAGGTTGACGACGACGGCGGCGGGGATGATGCAGGGGCTCCGGTGTCGTGCGGCTTGGCTAGTCGACGTAGCCGACGACGACGAACTGTCCGGACACGATGAGAGGGCGCTGGGACGGCGTTGTGGACGCGGCCGTGGCGAGCGGCAGCGACGAGGACGTCTCGGGCGACGTCGGGGAGGGCGAGAGAGAGGAGCCAGGGGGAGGAGCGGGTGTCTGCAGGGTCGGGGAGAGGGAGAGGGTTCGTCCCACGTCAACAGCTGGACGAGGGGAGTGGCGAGGCGGCGGGCAGCTGCATGGCACGCATGCTGTGCTCACCGTCGAGCAGCTGCCTGCCTGCCTGGCCAAGCCAAGCAGCTCGCTGGAGCGGTGGCTGGGCTGGGCTGGCAGGTGGGCCTGCTGGGTGGCGCCAGGTAAGACTTTCTCTTTTGTTTCTGTTTTCTATTATTCTGTAACTTCTGGGCTTTATTCAAAATACTTAAACAGATCCAAAAATCATGAAACTAATCATGGCTACTGTTTAGAATATATCCAACAGTAAACATTTTAGTTTATGATTATTTGAGCATTTAAAATATTTTATAGTATTTAAATGCCCAAATGAAAATACCATATGATTTAATTCAGGGCCCAAATATGCCGTGGAAAAATGTGCAACACCTCTGGTTACTGCTTCCAGCATTTTCCAGAAATGATGAACATTTTTGAAAGTCATTTGGATTCACTGAGAATATTTTAGTTGAACCTAGTGGATTCCTTAGATGCTAGGGTTTAGGCAATCCCCATTTCAAGTTTCATAAAATTTAAACATGATGCATGAATGCTAAAGCAAAAACAAGCAAGGCCTGAACTGGGGATGTGACAATAATTGTCTTTTATTCATGCTATAATTGTATTATCCGGAAATCGTAATACACGTGTGGATACATAGACCACAATATGTCCCTGGTGAGCCTCTAGTTGACTAGCTCATTGATCAACAGATAGTCATGGTTTCCTGACTATGGACATTGGATGTCATTGATAACGGGATCACATCATTAGGAGAATGATGTGATGGACAAGACCCAATCCTAAGCATAGCACAAAGATCGTGTAGTTTGTTTTGCTAGAGTTTTGCCAATGTCAAGTATCTTTTCCTTAGACCATGAGATCGTGTAACTCCCGGATACCGTAGGAGTGCTTTGGGTGTACCAAACGTCACAACGTAACTGGGTGACTATAAAGGTGCACTACAGGTATCTCCGAAAGTGTCTGTTGGGTTGACACGGATCGAGACTGGGATTTGTCACTCTGTATGACGGAGAGGTATCTCTGGGCCCACTCGGTAATGCATCATCATAATGAGCTCAAAGTGACCAAGTGTCTAGTCACGGGATCATGCATTACGGTACGAGTAAAGTGACTTGCCGGTAACGAGATTGAACGAGGTATTGGGATACCGACAATCGAATCTCGGGCAAGTAACATACCGATTGACAAAGGGAATTGTATACGGGGTTGCTTGAATCCTCGACATCGTGGTTCATCCGATGAGATCATCGAGGAGCATGTGGGAGCCAACATGGGTATCCAGATCCCGCTGTTGGTTATTGACCAGAGAGCCGTCTCGGTCATGTCTACATGTCTCCCGGACCCGTAGGGTCTACACACTTAAGGTTCAATGACGCTAGGGTTGTAAAGATATTAGTATGCAGCAAACCGAAAGTTGTTCGGAGTCCCGGATGAGATCCCGGACGTCACAAGGAGTTCCGGAATGGTCCGGAGGTAAAGAATTATATATGGGAAGTCGAGTTTCGGCCATCGGGAAAGTTTCGAGGGCCACCGGTATTGTGCTAGGACCACCGGAAGGGTCCCGGGGGTCCACCGGGTGGGGCCACCCATCCTAGAGGGCCCCATGGGCTAAAGTGGGAGGGGAACCAGCCCCTGGTGGGCTGGTGCGCCCCCCCTAGGCCCCCCTCTGCGCCTAGGGTTGGGAACCCTAGGGGAGGGGGCGCCTCCACTTGCCTTGGGGGGCACTCCACCCCCCTTGGCCGCCGCCCCCTTGGGCGATCCCATCTCCAGGGCCGGTGCCCCCCCTGGGATCCCTATATAAAGAGGGGGGTGGGAGGGCAGCCGCACCCTGACATCTGGCGCCTCCCTACCCCCCTTGCTACACCTCCTCCTCCCGTAGTCGCTTGGCGAAGCCCTGCCGGAACCCTGCTGCATCCACCACCACGCCGTTGTGCTGCTGGATCTTCATCAACCTCTCCTTCCCCCTTGCTGGATCAAGGAGGAGACGTCACGCTGACCGTACATGTGTTGAACACGGAGGTGCCGTCCGTTCGGCGCTAGGATCTCCGGTGATTTGGATCACGATGAGTACGACTCCCTCAACCCTGTTCTCTTGAACGCTTCTGCTCGCGATCTACAAGGGTATGTAGATGCACTCCTCTCTCTCGTTGCTAGATGAACTCATAGATTGATCTTGGTGAACGTAGGGAAAAAAATTATTTTATGCAACGTTCCCCAACAGTGGCATCATGAGCTCGGTCTATGCGTAGTTCTCTATTGCACGAGTAGAACACAAATATGTTGTGGGCGTAGATGTTGTCAACTTTATTGCCACTACTAGTCTTATTTTACTTCAGCAGTATTGTGGGATGAAGCGGCCCAAACCGACCTTACACGTACGCTTACGTGAGACAGGTTCCACCGACTGACATGCACTAGTTGCATAAGGTGGCTAGCGGGTGTCTGTCTCTCCCACTTTAGTTGGAGTGGATTCGATGAAAAGGGTCCTTATGAAGGGTAAATAGAAGTTGAAAAATCACGTTGTGGTTATTCGTAGGTAAGAAAACGTTCTTGCTAGAACCCTATTGCAGCCACGTAAAAGATGCAACAACAATTAGAGGACGTCTAACTTGTTTTTGCAGCAATTGCTTTGCGATGTGATATGGCGAAAAGTCGTGATGAATGATGAATGATATATTGTGATGTATGAGATCATGTTCTTGTAATAGGAATAACGACTTGCATGTCGATGAGTATGACAACGGCAGGAGCCATAGGAGTTGTCTTAATTATTGTATGACCTGCGTGTCAATGATTTAATGCCATGTAATTACTTTACTTTATTGCTAAACCGTTAGCCATAGTAGTAGAAGTAATAGTTGGTGAGCAACTTCATGGAGACACGATGATGGAGATCATGATGATGGAGATCATGGTGTCATGCCGGTGACGAAGATGATCATGGAGCCCCGAAGATGGAGATCAAAGGAGCTATATGATATTGGCCATATCATGTCACTACTATATAATTGCATGTGATGTTTATTATGTTTATGCATCTTGTTTACTTAGAACAACGGTAGTAAATAAGATGATCCCTTATAATAATTTCAAGAAAGTGTTCCCCCTAACTGTGCACCGTTGCTAAAGTTCGTCGTTTCGAAGCACCACGTGATGATCGGGTGTGATAGATTCTTACGTTCACATACAACGTGTGTAAGACAGTTTTACACATGCAAAAACACTTAGGGTTAACTTGACGAGCCTAGCATGTACAGACATGGCCTCGGAACACAGAGACCAAAAGGTCGAACATGAGTCGTATGGAAGATACGATCAACATGGATATGTTCACCGATGATGACTAGTCCGTCTCACGTGATGATTGGACACGGCCTAGTTGACTCGGATCATGTAACACTTAGATGACTAGAGGGATGTCAAATCTGAGTGGGAGTTCATTAAATAATTTGATTAGATGAACTTAATTATCATGAACTTAGTCTAAAATCTTTGCAAAATATGTCTTGTAGATCAAATGTCCAACGCTCATGTCAACATGAACTTCAACGCATTCCTAGAGAAAACCAAGCTGAAAGATGATGGCAGCAACTATTCGGACTGGGTCCGGAACCTGAGGATCATCCTCATAGCTGCCAAGAAAGCATATGTCCTAGAAGGACCGCTAGGTGAAGCACCCATCCCAGAGAACCAAGACGTTATGAACGCTTGGCAGTCACGTGCTGATGATTACTCCCTCGTTCAGTGCGGCATGCTTTACAGCTTAGAACCGGGGCTCCAAAAACATTTTGAGCAACACGGAGCATATGAGATGTTCGAGGAGCTGAAAATGGTTTTCCAAACTCACGCCTGGGTTGAGAGATATGAAGTCTCCGACAAGTTCTATAGTTGTAAGATGGAGGATAATAGTTCTATCAGTGAGCACATACTCAAAATGTCTGGGTTGCACAACCGCCTGTCCCAGCTGGACATTAACCTCCCGGACGAGGCGGTCATTGACAGAATCCTTCAGTCGCTCCCACCGAGCTACAAGAGCTTTGTGATGAACTACAATATGAAGGGGATGGAGAAAACTATTCCTGAAGTATTTTCAATGCTGAAGTCGGCAGAGGTAGAAATCAAGAAAGAACATCAAGTGTCGATGGTCAATAAAACCACCAAGTTCAACAAGGGCAAGGGTAAGAAGAACTTCAAGAAGGACGGCAAAGATGTTGCCACGCCCGGTAAGCCAGTTGCCGGGAAGAAGTCAAGGAATGGACCCAAGCCTGAGACTGAGTGCTTTTATTGCAAAGGGAAGGGTCACTGGAAGCGGAACTGCCCCAAATACTTAGCGGACAAGAAGGCCGGCAACACTAAAGGTATATGTGATATACATGTAATTGATGTGTACCTTACCAGTACTCGTAGTAACTCCTGGGTATTTGATACCGGTGCCGTTGGTCATATTTGTAACTCACAGCAGGAGCTGCGGAATAAGCGGAGACTGGCGAAGGACGAGGTGACGATGCGCGTCGGGAATGGTTCCAAGGTTGATGTGATCGCCGTCGGCACGCTACCTCTACATTTAACCACGGGATTAGTTTTAAACCTCAATAATTGTTATTAGTTTGAGCATGAACATTGTATCTGGATCTCGTTTAATGCGAGATGGCTACTCATTTAAATCCGAGAATAATGGTTGTTCTATTTATATGAGAGATATGTTTTATGGTCATGCCCCGATGGTCAATGGTTTATTCTTAATGAATCTCGAACGTAATGTTACACATATTCATAGTGTGAATACCAAAAGATGTAAAGTTGATAACGATAGTCCCACATACTTGTGGCACTGCCGCCTTGGTCACATTGGTGTCAAGCGCATGAAGAAGCTCCATGCTGATGGACTTTTAGAGTCTCTCGATTATGAATCATTTGACACATGCGAACCATGCCTCATGGGCAAAATGACCAAGACTCCGTTCTCCGAAACAATGGAGCGAGCAACCAACTTATTGGAAATCATACATACCTATGTGTGCGGTCCAATGAGCGTTGAGGCTCGCGGAGGATATCATTATGTTCTCACTCTCACTGATGACTTGAGTAGATATGGGTATGTCTACTTGATGAAACACAAGTCTGAGACCTTTGAAAAGTTCAAGGAATTTCAGAATGAGGTAGAGAATCAACGTGACTGAAAGATAAAATTCTTACGATCAGATTGTGGAGGAGAATATTTAAGTCACGAATTTGGTACGCACTTAAGGAAATGTGGAATCGTTTCACAACTCACGCCGCCTGGAACACCTCAGCATAACGGTGTGTCCGAACATCGTAATCGCACTCTATTGGATATGATGCGATCTATGATGTCTCTTACCGATTTACCGCTATCATTTTGGGGATACGCTCTAGAGATAACTACATTCACTTTAAATAGGGCTCCGTCTAAATCCGTTGAGATGACACCGTATGAATTATGGTTTGGGAAGAAACCTAAGTTGTCATTTCTAAAAGTTTGGGGATGCAATGCTTATGTCAAGAAACTTCAACCTGAAAAGCTCGAACCCAAGTCGGAAAAATGCATCTTCATAGGATACCCTAAGGAAACCATTGGGTATACCTTCTACCTTAGATCCGAAGGAAAGATCTTTGTTGCCAAGAACGGATCCTTTTTGGAAAAAGAGTTTCTCTCGAAAGGAGTAAGTGGGAGGAAAGTAGAACTCGATGAAGTACTACCTCTTGAACCGGAAAGTAGTGCAGCTCAGGAAAATGTTCCTGTGGTGCCTACACCGACTGGAGAGGATATTAATGATGATGATCAAGGTACTTCGGATCAAGTTGCTACTGAACTTCGTAGGTTCACAAGGACACGTTCAACACCAGAGTGGTATGGCAACCCTGTCATGGAAATCATGTTGTTAGACAATGGTGAACCTTCGAACTATGAAGAAGCAATGGCGGGCCTAGATTCCAACAAATGGCTTGAAGCCATGCAATCCGAGATAGAATCCATGTATGAAAACAAAGTATGGACTTTGACAGACTTGCCCGATGATCGGCGAGCGATAGAAAACAAATGGATCTTTAAGAAGAAGACGGACGCGGATGGCAATGTTACCATCTATAAAGCTCGACTTGTCGCTAAGGGTTATCGGCAAGTTCAAGGGGTTGACTACGATGAGACTTTCTCTCCCGTAGCGAAGCTAAAGTCCGTCCAAATCATGTTAGCAATTGTCGCATACTATGATTATGAGATATGGCAGATGGACGTCAAAATGGCATTCCTTAACGGCTATCTTAAGGAAGAACTGTATATGATGCAGCCGGAGGGTTTTGTCGATCCTAAGAATGCTAACAAGGTATGCAAGCTCCAGCGATCCATTTATGGGCTGGTGCAAGCATCTCGGAGTTGGAACATTCGCTTTGATGAAATGATCAAAGCGTTTGGGTTTATGCAGACTTATGGAGAAGCCTGCGTTTACAAGAAAGTGAGTGGGAGCTCTGTAGCATTTCTCATATTATTTGTAGATGACATACTTTTGATGGGAAATGATATAGAACTTTTGGACAGCATTAAGGCCTACTTGAATAAGTGTTTTTCAATGAAGGACCTTGGAGAAGCTGCTTACATATTAGGCATCAATATCTATAGGGATAGATCGAGACGCCTCATAGGTCTTTCACAAAGCACATACCTTGATAAGATATTGAAGAAGTTCAAAATGGATCAGTCCAAGAAAGGGTTCTTGCTTGTATTGCAAGGTGTGAGATTGAGCTCGGCTCAATGCCCGACCACAGCAAAAGATAAAGAAGAGATGAGTGTCATCCCCTATGCCTCAGCCATAGGATCTATTATGTATGCCATGCTGTGTACCAGACCTGATGTAAACCTTGCCGTAAGTTTGGTAGGAAGGTACCAAAGTAATCCCGGCAAGGAACACTGGACAACGGTCAAGAATATCCTGAAGTACCTGAAAAGGACAAAGGACATGTTTCTCGTTTATGGAGGTTACGAAGAGCTCGTCGTAAAGGGTTACGTCGATGCTAGCTTCGACACAGATCTGGATGACTCTAAGTCACAAACCGGATACGTGTATATGTTGAATCGTGGAGCAGTAAGCTAGTGCAGTTGCAAGCAGAGCGTCGTGGCGGGATCTACATGTGAAGCGGAGTACATGGCAGCCTCGGAGGCAGCACATGAAGCAATATGGATGAAGGAGTTCATCACCGACCTAGGAGTCATACCCAATGCGTCGGGGCCAATCACTCTCTTCTGTGACAACACTAGAGCTATTGCCCTTGCCAAGGAGCCCGGGTTTCACAAGAAGACAAGGAACATCAAGCGTCGTTTCAACTCCATCCGTGAAAATGTTCAAGACGGAGACATAGATATTTGCAAAGTACATACGGATCTGAATGTCATAGATCCGTTGACTAAACCTCTTCCGCGAGCAAAACATGATCAACACCAGAACTCTATGGGTGTTCGATTCATCACAATGTAACTAGATTATTGACTCTAGTGCAAGTGGGAGACTGTTGGAAATATGCCCTAGAGGCAATAATAAAAGGATTATTATTATATTTCCTTGTTCATGATAATTGTCTTTTATTCATGCTATAATTGTATTATCCGGAAATCGTAATACACGTGTGAATACATAGACCACAATATGTCCCTGGTGAGCCTCTAGTTGACTAGCTCGTTGATCAACAGATAGTCATGGTTTCCTGACTATGGACATTGGATGTCATTGATAACAGGATCACATCATTAGGAGAATGATGTGATGGACAAGACCCAATCCTAAGCATAGCACAAAGATCGTGTAGTTAGTTTTGCTAGAGCTTTGCCAATGTCAAGTATCTTTTCCTTAGACCATGAGATCGTGTAACTCCCGGATACCGTAGGAGTGCTTTGGGTGTACCAAACGTCACAACGTAACTGGGTGACTATAAAGGTGCACTACAGGTATCTCTGAAAGTGTCTGTTGGGTTGACACGGATCGAGACTGGGATTTGTCACTCCATATGACGGAGAGGTATCTCTGGGCCCACTCGGTAATGCATCATCATAATGAGCTCAAAGTGACCAAGTGTCTGGTCATGGGATCATGCGTTACGGTATGAGTAAAGTGACTTGCCAGTAACGAGATTGAACGAGGTATTGGGATACCGACGATCGAATCTCGGGCAAGTAACGTACCGATTGACAAAGGGAATTGTATACGGGGTTGCTTGAATCCTCGACATCGTGGTTCATCCGATGAGATCATCGAGGAGCATGTGGGAGCCAACATGGGTATCCAGATCCCGCTGTTGGTTATTGACCGGAGAGCCGTCTCGGTCATGTCTACATGTCTTCCGAACCCGTAGGGTCTACACACTTAAGGTTCGGTGATGCTAGGGTTGTAAAGATATTAGTATGCAGCAAACCGAAAGTTGTTCGGAGTCCCGGATGAGATCCCGGACGTCACGAGGAGTTCCGAAATGGTCCGGAGGTAAAAAATTATATATGGGAAGTCGAGTTTCGGCCATCGGGAAAGTTTCGGGGGTCACCGGTATTGTACCGGGACCATCGGAAGGGTCCCAGGGGTCCACCGGGTGGGGCCACCCATCCCGGAGGGCCCCATGGGCTGAATTTGGAGGGGAACCAGCCCCTGGTGGGCTGGTGCACCTGCCCCCCTGGGGCCCCCTCTGCGCCTAGGGTTGGGAACCCTAGGGGAGGGGGCGCCTCCACTTGCCTTGGGGGGCACTCCACCCCCCTTGGCCGCCGCCCCCTTGGGAGATCCCATCTCCAGGGCCGGCGCCCCCCTGGGGTCCCTATATAAAGAGGGGGGTGGGAGGGCAGCAGCACCCTGACATCTGGCGCCTCCCTACCCCCCTTGCTACACCTCATCCTCCCGTAGTCGCTTGGCGAAGCCCTGCCGGAACCCTGCTGCATCCACCACCACGCCGTCGTGCTGCTGGATCTTCATCAACCTCTCCTTCCCCCTTGCTGGATCAAGAAGGAGGAGACGTCACACTGACCGTACGTGTGTTGAACGCGAAGGTGTCGTCTGTTTGGTGCTAGGATCTCCGGTGATTTGGATCACGACGAGTACGACTCCCTCAACCCCGTTCTCTTGAACGCTTCCGCTCATGATCTACAAGGGTATGTAGATGCACTCCTCTCTCTCGTTGCTAGATGAACTCATAGATTGATCTTGGTGAACGTAGGAAAAAAATTTATTTTATGCAACGTTCCCCAACATCAACATCTTCTGGCGGATCAGAAGACTCGGCGGTTTTCTTCTTGGCAATTTTCTTGGTGGCCTTGGTCTCTGCACGAGGAGCCCTGGCCGGTTTATTCCGTTTCCAGAAGGAGTTGTTGGCCTGTGAAATTAAAGCAAAGGAATGTTAGCACGTTATTAAAGCGGAGGTGAATCAGTAAGTATTAAGTTGAACTTTACCGCTGGCGGTTGATTGGAGGCGCAAAAAAGGTGGCAACCCGATTTGGCTACATGCGTTGATCGGTTCATCAAGCATCTTCTTCAAGGATTTAGTAACTGCAATGTCCGGCATTATTATTTCATGATATCATTGAGGATCTTTAACGTTGCTAATATATTCATGCATCAATCTAGGGGGGCTTAAAGGTAGAATGCCCCATGAAACCCAGCAGCGGACGAGATCAATGTCAGTCAAACCGTTGGCCATGAGAGCTCGGAGCTTGGCGAGTTGAGGCGCATAAGTTTTTTGTTCTGCGGCAGTTAAGCGTAGAGGTAATGGGTGGCCATTGCTAAGCCGGTGAGGGCGGTAACCCGGCAAAGGGTTTTCTCCAGCAGGGGCAGTGTTCCGGCAATAAATCCAAGTTTGGTTCCAATCTTTGGGATGGCTATGATGTTTTGCATGAGGGAAATCAACTTCTTTCCGCTTCTGAATTGAAACCCCACCAAGTTCTATGTTGGGACCATCAGAGAACTCCGTGCGGCGGTGTAAATGGAAAAAATCCCGGAACAACTCCACAGATGGTTCTTCTTGAAGGTAAACTTCGCAGAACACTTGAAAGTTGCATATATTGGACACGGAGTTCGGTCCAATATCTTGTGGATGGAGTTGAAAGCTCGCAAGGACATCCCAGAAATTTTTTGATCCGGGCGGGCTGAATCCCCGGTCTAAGTGTTGCATAAATACAATCAATTCGCCATCTTGAGGTTCAGGAGGGCATTCAGAACCTGGGACTCGCCAATGAAGGACCCTTTTTGGGGCTAAAGCGCCAGTGGTGACATATCCGTTGATTTGTGTCTCCGTGATCCGGGACGGAACCCAGTTGCAAGCAGAGAATTGTTTGGTCATCTCGGAAGACAAACTGTGAAAGGAAAAATGAAGGTCGGTTTATATTTGACGATTTAAGTGTACTATTCAGTGTTAAACCGGAAAATTGCCGTTCAAGTCCAGATGGTGGTTTAAGTGAGGGCTAATGGTGTATGGCGGATTGACTATTGAAGGTTAAACCGCACTTAGGCAGAAGAGCCAGAGCTAAAAATCTACTAAGTGTTTATAGAAACAGGTTTCACAATATGGCAGTATAATTTTGGATCTACCGTGGTTAAATAAAGAAAACTTTTCTGAGCCTTATAATGGCGCTAAGAGGAACAGAGAAGATCTAGACGGAGTCCGTTCAGGAGTAGCAAGACGCTACGATATGGTGAACTAACAATATGGATATAGACGCAGTTCAAAACTATCAGGCGCATATATAATCTCAGTAAAAAGACTAAAGAGAAAGGCGCAGAAGAACTGATGAACGGCGACGAACACAGATGAACTTGAAACCCTAATGGAGATCTAGGGTTACAGGAAAGTGGACTTCCTAGAGCCACTCAACGGCGGAGGAGCGTTGCAGGGTCTCTGGTACGAACAGGGTGATGCAGCGGCCTTGGTCGGTGCAGATTCGAAGGTCGACGGCGGCGGCAGCGCTGGGGTTCTTCGGGTCGCGAGGAGGAAGAAGAGGAGAAAGGGGATAAAGTGGAAGGACCCTTCAGGTTTATTTATAACAAGGCAGGAAGATAAGTGACAGGCACGAAAATCAAGGAGCCTGAAGCGGCAAAGTGGGTGCGGCTGACGCCTCGATTTTCGGGATATCATTAATGAAGTAATCTTTTTAATCGTTTTTTACGGAGATGATTTCATGATGATCCATTGTTGTGACCAGAGGATGACGTCACGGCGGTTTAACGAAGTTTATAAAGGAAGACATCATGGCGGTTTACGAGAAATGAAGGAAGAGGTTCACAGGATTTTTCTAAAGTGCTGAAGATTGACATGAATAGGTTCAAATCAATCTGGGGCCTAATGTTGGGGATATAACTACTGAGTGTAAATCGCCCTGGAGGGGCCAGTTCACCTTCAACTACATTGGAGCCCACGAAGACCCAGAAGATGGCGCTTTACTAATGAAGCTTAGAGGCCCGGAGCCCAAAGGCGGATTAGGGCCCATAGTGGTAAACCGCCATGGTTATGTAACTTGTATTGAAAGTTAGGAAAGGAGAGACCGAGCCGGACACTTGTATGAGTCGGCCTCGGGGCTCTGTAGACCGGTCGGGCGTCAACCTGTGTATATAAAGGGACGACCAGACGGCGGTTCAGGGACAACAGACAACAACTCGAGACTCAGGCAAAGCGTATTTGCTCCCTGGTCATCGAAACCCAATCAATCCTATCACAACTAGACGTAGGCTTTACCTTCATCGAAGGGGCGGAACTAGTATAAAACTCCCGTGTCCCTTGTCCGGTTTAACCCCTTCAAGCTAACCCGTAGTGATGGCTCCACGACTAAGTCCTTTCATGAGGACATCTGATGTGTTAATTCCACGACATACCTCATCTTGCCCGAGGCCATTTATGCATACTGGAGGCTGACACAAGTCCCAGAGCCTGAGCCTGAGCCACTACTTGACCCATATTGACAATCTGTTATCAGTGGGATCCGGAGGAGATCGCTAACCAGTGGCACCCTGAGGACCCTCCTCAGTACACCCGAGAGAGCAGCTTCGATCCATGGGCATAGAACAACTTAGGCCAAAATCCTAAGCTTGGGGGAGTATGTATTTCTCACCGACATTACATTCACGTTCACACGCTCATTCTAGTTGTCGGTGCTCATACTTTTTCATTGTACTATCCATGCTAGTTTATTTTGTTTTCTTGCTTTCTTCTTGTGTGTTTGAAAAACCTTAAGAAAAACAAAAAAAATTAGTTGTAGCTTTTAGCTAGTTTACTTTCCATGCTTGTAGTAGTAATATTAAAAGAAAACCCAAAAAGATTTCTCGTTCTTCTTTTGCTTGTTGGGAGCTTTCCCGTGTAAATAGTTTTATTTCTTTTCTTTTCTTTGGGGGTCGAGAGGAGAAGACCACGATGAAAATGTTGAGTCGCTCTCATATGCATTATTGTTGATCTAACCAAAAGCCCATATTATCTTGTCTTCTCCTTTGTATTAAATGCTTTCCGATTCCAGCTTAGTCCAATGCACGTGCACTATTATATTATCCACACCGTTCGGTCATGCGGGTGAACGGCAATAATGACGATATATGATGGACTGCTTGAGATGAGAGAATCTGGTATGAACTCGACCTATCTTGTTTTTGTAAATATGATTAGTCCACCGTTCCTGATTCAGCCTATTATGGATGAAACATGTTTTCAATGACAATTAGAGATTATAGTTGCTCATGCCATGCTTAATTAGCTTGGAGTTTATAATGGTTTACCTTGCGTGCCAACATGCTATTAAAATGGTTGTGATGTGGTATGATAGGGTGGTATCCTCCTTCGAATGATTCAAGTGGCTTGACTTGGCACATGTTCACGCATGTAGTTGAAACAAAACCAACATAGCCTCCACGATATTTATGTTCATGGTGATTTATATCCTACTCATGCTTGTACTTATTGTTCATTAATCTTAATGCATGTTCATGACTGTTGTCGCTCTCTAGTTGGTCGCTGAGGGAGTCCTGGACTAAGGGGTCCTCGGACAGCCGGACTATATACTTTGGCCGGACTGTTGGACTATGAACATACAAGATAGAAGAATTCGTCCCGTGTCTGGATGGGACTCTCCTTTGCGTCTGAGGCAAGCTTGGCGATTCGGATATGTAGATTCCTTTATCTATAACCGACTTTGTACAACCCTAGTCCTCCCGGTGTCTATATAAACCGGAGGATTTAGACTTATAGGGTTTAGCCACAACAAGCATAACCTCATAGGCTAGACTTCTAGGGTTTAGCCATTACGATCTCGTGGCAGATCAACTCTTGTAATACTCATATTCATCAAGATCAATCAAGCAGGAAGTAGGGTATTACCTCCATAGAGAGGGCCCGAACCTGGGTAAACATTGTGTCCCCCGCCTCATGTTACCATTAGCCTTAGACGCACAGTTCGGGACCCCCTACCCGAGATCCGCCGGTTTTGACACCAACATTGGTTCTTTCATTGAGAGTTCCGCTGCGTCGTCACCAGAAGGCTTGATGATTCCATCAATCATCTACAACAACGCAGTCCATGGGGGGATCTTCCTCCCTGGACAGATCTTCGTATTCGACGGCTTTGTACTATGGGCCAACTCGCTTGACCATCTAGAGCAGATTGATAGCTACGCCCCTGGCCATCAGGTTAATTTTGGAAGCCTGAATTTTGTGGCCGACATCTGTGGAAACTTGATCTTCAATGGGTTCGAGCCCATGACGGCTGTCCCCGGCCGCCATGATGAACATGACCTAGATATGTCATCTGGCCGCGCGCAGGAGATAGCGCCTATGACTGCTCCGGCCCCAGATCCGGAGCGGACTGCGTCGCCCGAAGACGGGAATCTCAACCCCGCCATGGAGGCTGCAGACTCAGCCGTGTTTGAGCCGCACACAGATCCAGCATCGAGTTGGGCTTGTGTCACCGGAACCTCGGACTCGTCTCCGACCATGGGTTCCGGACCGCGTGCATCCATGTCCATCGAACCTGATTGGGCGCCAATCTCAGAGTTCAGCTCCGCGGACATCTTCTAGCACTCGCCTTTTGGTGACATGTTAAACTCATTAAAATCCCTCTCCTTATCAGGGGACTCTCGGCCAAACTATGTCCGCCTCGAATGGGAAGTGGATGACGAAGAAATTCGTTCCCCACCCACCACCCACTTTATAGCCACTATCGACGACTTAACCGACATGCTTGATTACGACTCTGAAGAGATCGATGGCATGGACGATGATGCCGGAGAGGAGCAGGAACCCATAGAGGGCGTTGGACAGCCACCTCCTCATACGACATATACATGGTGGATACACCCAAAGAAAACAACGGCGACAATGAAAATCCAGTCGATGATAAACCTCCTAAGATACAATCAAAGCGCTGGCGTCAGCGGCGCCGCTCTAAGCCACGCCGTAGTAAAAAAAACAACACCGTCATAGGAGAAAATAATACTCCGGACGATACCGAAAACAATGAAGACCCCGTTGAGACAACCTCCGAACAGGACGAACGGGAAGATGGGAAAGCTAGCCCTGATAAACAAGCCACAAATAAAGACACGGAGGATAGTAATTACCTTCCGCTCTCCAAGGACGAGGTGAGCCTCGGCGATGAAGACTTTATCATGCCTGAGGAGCCCGCCGAGCAGGAGCGCTTTAAGCGCTGGCTAATAGCCACTGCAAGAAGCCTGAAATAGAAGAAGCAATAGCTTCAAGCTAACCAGGATCTGCTCAATGAAAGCTGGACTGATGTCCCGGAAGCCAAGGAATATGGCCTCGAGCTCCCAACCAAAAGCTACCCGAAGCGCAAACTGTTACCACAGTTCGATGACAAGGCACTGGCGCCCGTCCTACCAAGGTACAATGCGTCTGACCGACCACCACGTGGCCGGGACAAAGCGGAACCTCGAGCAGAACACCAGCCCGCACTGCCTCACCAAACAAACAGAAATACAACAGCTCGGGGATATACACATGACCTGCGGCGCGACTTGGAAAACAAAGCAGGTCAGACAAGATCAATCTATGGATCACGGGGGCGTGCCCCATTGCTCGACGATGGCCATCTGGCTGAACATGACAAACATAATCATGTCCAGGCCAAAAACCGCAGACGAACTCCTTCCAAGCTACATCACGACTTGGCACGATATAGAGGCGCAGCACACACCCTTTGCTTCACTCACGAAGTAATGGGACACGATTTCCCAAAAGGGTTTAAACCCGTGAACATCGAATCATATGATGGCACAACAAACCCCGCGATATGGATTGAGGATTTTCTTCTCCATATTCATATGGCCCACGGCGATGATCTTCACGCCATCAAATACCTCCCGCTCAAACTCAAGGGACCAGCTAGGTACTGGTTGAACAGTCTGCCCAAAAACTCCATTGGTACCTGGGAGGACTTGGAGGATGCCTTCCTCGACAACTTCCAAGGCACATACGTCCGACCTCCGGATGCCGATGACTTAAAGTCACATAATCCAACAGCCCGGAGAGTCAGCCAGGAAATTTTGGACTAGGTTCTTAACTAAAAAGAACCAGATCGTCGACTGTCCCGACGCCGAAGCCCTAGCGGCCTTTAAGCACAACATCCACGACGAATGGCTGGCCAGACACCTCGGCCAGAAAAACCGAAGTCCATGTCAGCCCTCATGGCACTCATGACCCGCTTCTGTGCGGGTGAAGATAGCTGGCTAGCCCGTAGCAACAACAATACAAGCGAACCTGGCACTTCTGAAGCCAGAAATAGCAACGGCAAGCCCTGACGCAATAGACATAAGCGTCAAAACAACAGTGATAACACCGAAGACACGGCAGTCAACGCCGAATTCAGTGGCTCAAAGTCCGGTCAGCGGAAGAAGCCATGTAAGAGAAATAATCTGAGCCCGTCCAGTCTGGACCGCATACTAGATCAACCATGCCAAATCCATGGCACTCCTGATAAACCAGCCAATCATACCAACAGGGAATGTTGGGTCTTGAAACAAGCCGACAAGTTAAATGCCGAGAATAAGGAGAAAGGGTCGCAAAGCG